>NC_060126.1:275822986-276126016 GCF_021461395.2 Schistocerca americana | reverse complement strand
AGCTGCAGCTCCAGTGTATATTCTTGGCTCTGTGTAAAGAATCCCAGTGACAGTGTTTTGCTCCACTCTAGTTCAGTTAACTAGAAATAATAGTTTTTCTCCCTACATTCATGTGAATATCTTACTTCTCAAAGAGCCTAAGAGTGTACACTGGCATTTCCTAACAAAACCTCACGTCACACTATACTATGAGCACTCGAGATCCATGGGGGAGACACAAACACATGGACTGTAAATAGAAGATTAATAACCTCTTATGTTGAGAATAATTTCTAAAGAAAGTGTTACTATGTTAGTGAATATGTGATGAGTATATGGGACAGTGATGAACACACATTGATAACATTAATTGCTCAGTCAAACTAACACTGTATTAGGACATGCTGTCATGGACCACAAACTGAAATGCTAATGCGCACTCTTTGATGAATTTTGTGCTTACATGCGGATGAACTCAGCTACATATTGTCCACTCCTGGTCTAGTGCAGGGTGATGGAGTTTCTGCGTGTGAGATGCAAAGCTTGTTCACATGCTTCGCAAATATTCCTACTTAAGAATTTACAATTCTGACATGCAAGAGTCAACATTACACTGATGTGTTCCAAATGTCCTGTGAGGCGGGACACCAGTCCTGAGTGTCATTGGAAACACTTGGTGCACCATCGTTGTTTAGTTGAACTATGTGTTAAAAAACTGCACAGTAGAGACATTCATATTGTGCATGTTGTGAACATTAATTACAAAAGTGGTGTCAACTTAATACGCTCACTCATCACAACCTTTACTATTTTAAGTCGCCACAGAATGGGCAATCAGTAATGCTTTATAAATGCTAAACTCTGGTCCATTTAATATATTAAAGCTATCTGTTGTAATTTATGTTTATGTAAAATTTTTGCTTGTATCTTTGAGTGTAATCTGTGTAGGTCATACATTACAAAGTAGTAACTCAAATGTATCTGTTTCATGTAAACTGGTAATTCTGAACTAACAGAAGTAAACTTGAGATGCCAGGAGAGCTGATCAGATATTTCCCGCCTGCTGTTATGGTTGATGACCTTCTGTTCAGAAACTGATCACTAACATGGATCCTACCACAGCCAGTGATGTCACGTGCACCCTATCCTTGGATCCACTGGACTTGGTCATCACGTAGCGCAACATCCAACCAGTCCTACAACTCAACATTTAATGAACTGTAACTATTTATTTGACAAAAAAAGCAACAATAACCTTCCTTTTATTGTGACCACTTTGTATGTGTATATGCTGTGTGGTGTGGGATCCACATCAGATAGCACTGATGGAGAACATTAAAAATGTTCACATAAGGGCAGCTCATTTTGCATTATTGCAAAATAAGGGAGAGTGCCATAGATATGATTCATGACCTGAGGTGGCAGATGTTACAACAATGGAATTGTTCACTGCAGAGAGACCTTTCCATGAAATTCAATCACCAACTTTTTCCTCAGATTGTGAAAATATTTTTTTGGTGCCCACCTACTTATACAAAAAATCACATCTCACACAGAAATCTTTAAGTGTTCGTTTTTCCCATGCACTGTTCAAGAGTGGAACGGCAGAGAAGTTGCTTAAAGGTGGTTCAGTGAAACCTCTATCAAGCACTTAATTGTGAGTTGCAGAGTAATCATGTAGCTGTATTTGTAGAGTAGATTTGCATCACAACCCAATGACAATGTTGTTTACAGAAATGGCTGAACTGATAAATACTCTCACCATGATAACAAACCGCATAGAGCATTTGTAGTGAACAAAGATTCACTGCAAGAAATTAAATGGCTAAATTGCAGTGTTAATTTATGTCAATAATTATTAATCGCATATTACAGCAACTTGTCTTTGAAATATTCACCTAAACAATCTCGAGCTCAACTAAAATTATATGAAACCTTGACACCTAATTTTCTATTACCAATGTATTAAGCGATGATTATCATGTTTAACGAAATGTCATAGTAAAAGACACATGTTCTCCATTAATTATCTGAAACTCTTTACATAAAAGAGAAAACTATAATATAACAACTTCCAAATACTTCCAGAATGAGATTTTCACTCTGCAGCGGAGTGTGTGCTGATACGAAGCTTCCTGGCAGATTAAAACTGTGTGCCAGGCCGAGACTCGAACTCCGGACCTTTGCCTTTCGCGGGCAAGTGCTCTATCAACTGAGCTACCCAAGCATGACTCACGCCCCGTCCTTGGGTAGCTCAGTTGGTAGAGCACTTGCCCGCGAAAGGCAAAGGTCCCGAGTTTGAGTCCCGGTCCGGCACACAGTTTTAATCTGCCAGGAAGTTTCATACCAGCCTACACTCCACTGCAGAGTGAAAATCTCATTCTGAAAACGCCCCCAGGCTATGGCTAAGCCATGTCTCCGTAATTTCCTTTATTTCAGGAGTGCTAATCCTGCAAGGTTTGCAGGAGAGCTTCTGTAAAGTTTGGAAGGTAGGAGACGAGGTACTGGCGGAAGTAAAGCAGTGAGGACGGGGCGTGAGTCGTGCTTGGGTAGCTCAGTTGGTAGAGCACTTGCCCGCGAAAGGCAAAGGTCCCGAGTTCGAGTCTCGGTCTGGCACACAGTTTTAATCTGCCAGGAAGTTCCAAATACTTGTTGATAAAGCAATTTTATACTTGATTAAATGTAAGTAAGTAATTACTACTTATGTACTAAAATTGTAATTAAAGAACAGCCCCTGGGCAGTGTAGTTGAATGGCTCCTCCAAGACCTGTATTGCCTTTTTATACACATCTGCTGTGGGTGCTGTGATATTTCCCACTTCGAAACAATTAGCTTTTGGAGGGTTAAAGTTCAGTGCAATGGAATGGCTCTTCCAAGATCTGTATTGTCTTTTTATGCACATCTGCTGTGGGCCCTGTGATATTTCCCACTTCCAAACAATTAGGGTTTGGAGGATTAAAGTTCAATCATTTTATTATACATTCATTCTGTAAAAGATACATTACACAATGTCACTCCATCATTTTTTATTGTTTAGAGAAAGTAATGTACCCTAGGGTTGTTACCCGCCTGTGCAATAATGGGATACTTAACCAGTCACAGTGTCGATTTTGAAAATGTTGCTGCACCGAGTCACCTATTTCAAAAGGGTCTCTTTACAGAGTCAGCTATTTCAAAAGGTGTTTTCTAGTGAGTCAGCTATTTAAACATTTACTGAGGATGTAGTAAAATGTTTAAATGTTAAAATGTCACCAGTTTGGATCTTCTGTGATTTAGATGCAGTTCAGTGCATGCCCGGTTTAGTTTTTATTTGAGAAACAATGCAGAAAATTATCCTAGGCTTTTCAAGTAATACAAAAAGAGATGCCTCATCATCTGCATAGGGAGAAATTACAATGGGAACCCTGTAAGGTTGGATCATTGACCCACTTTCTTCTTGCTTTATGCTAATGATTTGCTATTTTAATTTGAATTGGGAGGCATAATTAGCCCTGTTTGCAGGTGTCACAAGCATTGTTGTGAAGTGGAGCAAAGAAGCATCACTGGAGAAATAGTTAAATATGTTTTTGTGAAAGTTACTGATTGGCTTGGCACAAATGGCCTAGCTTTAAACTCTGAAAAATCACAGCTCATCTAGTTTTGTACATTCAGAAATATCTCACCTCCTCTTAACCTAGTATACCAACATGAAATAATAAACAAGGTAGAAAATTTTAAGTTCTTAGTTGTCCATATTGATGAAAACTTGAAAGGAAAAAAATCAAATAGTATACCAGCTACAAAGTTTGGTTTGCTTTACCTTTGTCAAAAGTAAGGATTTAAAAGACAGTAAGTTGACATATTTTGCGTATTTTAATTACTGATGTTTTATTGGACAATATTCTGCACTAAAAAGAGGAATTTGAATTATGTATTGAGTCCACTCATGTACATATTGCAGGTATCTCTTTAATCAGCTCAGAATATTAACCAGAGCCTCACAGTACATCTATTCATTTCTCTTTGTTTTCAGCAATCCATCTGAGTTTGAAAGTAACAGAGATATTCACAAGTACTGCACCAGAAGGGTAAAGGTCCCACATTACCCTTTAACATATCTACCTTTTCCACAGAAAGCAGTGAAATATGTCGCTATAAAACTCTTTGATAATTGACCAATGGCAGTAAAAGTCTGAAAGACAGCATTAATGTTTTCAGATGTAGATTAAAGATACTTCTCCATGACAAGTTCCTCGGTGTGTGTGTTTTCTGTGTTTGTTCTTTGCTAACCAGCATTATGCAGGGATGGAGGTAACTCTCAATAGTGAACACATAGCTCAAAGCTGTCTCAGTGCCCTTGATTACTACCACAGGTCCTGATGATCCAAGGTGAATGCCCCTATAGCATAGTTTTGTCCACACCAGCTTGTGTATGTGGTATGATGAGTGGTTCTCCACCACACGATGGACAGCTTATCCAGATATGACCATTGATCTGTTATAACACCATGATTCATCTGGCCAATTGGCTCTTTTCCATTGATCCACAGTCCATTCTTGATGATCCCATGCTCACTGCAATTGCTATTGATGATATGTTGGGTTATCATAGGAACATAAAGGGGTCACCTGCTGTGGAGTCCTAAGTTAACACTGTGTGTACCAAACCACTTGTGCCTGCACCAGCATTGCACTACATCATCTGATCTGCCACAGATCACTGCCTATTCTGCTTTACAGAGTGAACAAGACTCAGGCTTTTTTGGCCCTCCCACCATTTCTAACACTCAAACTCTCCTCTCTTGCCAAAATAAATCCCATCACATATTACATCCATCCTTTTTGTAAACATGCTCTTGCACTATCAAAATCATCGTCCCAAATTCTGTTTCCTGAAACCTGCTTGTCTGTTGGAGTTACTCCCAAGACCTAACATTGAAAGTCCCTACTTCTGGATTTAATCCTACTTTATATTAGGCTCTTTTACAGTTTCAAATACAGCAATATCTTGTACTTACCCACCTAATCTATGGCCTAATGGCTCATCTGTCAATTTCCACTCCACCGGGTTTCCCTCCTTCTACAAAATCCTGCAATTATCTGCTTCTCGTTTTCTTGGATGGTATCATCTGTCAAGCCAACTTCAGACTTCTCTTACACATAACTTCAACTGAAAATATCACTTTGCAACCCAATCCCAGAACTTTTCCAACAGCAAACCTGACATTGAACCCTGCCTTGAACAATTCCAGTCATGATCCCAACTTGATCCACCACCGCTACATGAGTGTAATCCCTTACAAGCCCTCCAAAAATTCCTCACATCCTGCATTGCCTCACAATCCTTCCTCAGGTCCCTACAACATGATGCTAACCTGTCCCCTGCAGGCTCTGTGTTCCCTAAAGGCTGATGACTCAATCATTATCCTCCCAGCAGACAAAGGATCTACCACTGTGGTACTTGACCAACAGGAGTATGTTAGTGAAGGTTTACACCAGTTGTCTGACACCTCTACATACAGCATTCACCATCAAGATCCCATCCCTGTGATTCAAACTGACCTGCTATCTTCTTTTTAAAACCTCAAGCCTCTCATAAGGACTAACACCTCAATCCATAGAACTTCTTGTCCCACCCAAACCATGCCCCTCCCCCTTTTTACCTTCTTCTTAAGATCCACAAACCCAATCATCCTGGCCATCCTATAGTTGCTGGCTTCAAAGCACCCAGGAAACATATATCTGCCTTAGTTGATCAGCACCTGCAATCCACAGTACAAAGACATCCCTCCTATGTTAAAGACGCTAATCATTTCGTAGATTGTCTGAAATCTGTGCCGCTCCCAGTCCTACCAAACACCTTGCTTGTTACAATTGATGCCACTTCCCTCTGTACCAACATCCCCCACGTAAATGGTATGTCTGCTGCTAAACACTTCCTCAGACAGTGCCCACCTGATTCCAAATCTATGACATCCTTCCTGCTCACCTTAATCAACTTTACACTCACCAACAAATACTTCACCTTTGAGGGGCAGACATACAAACAGATCAGGAGTACAGCCATGGGAACCGGGATGGCTCCCTCCTATGTCAACCTTTTCATGGATCGCTTGGAGGGGGCTTTCCTGTGATCCATAAGCCTTCAGCCCCTCGCTTGGTTTAGATACATTGATTATATCTTTGCCATATGGACTCAAGGTGAGGCTGACCTGTTAAAATTTCTGGAATCGCTAGATTCCTTCCCCAATTAAATTTAACATGGTCTTATTTCAAATCCCATGTCACTCTCCTTGATGTTGAACTCATCCTCTCCTAAGGCCAGCTACACATTTCTGTCCACATTAACCTACTAACAACGACAGTACTTACAATTTGACTGGTGCTATCCTTTCCATGTCAAACATTCCCTCCCAATACAGCCTTGGCATTCTAGGCAAATGTATTTGTTCGGGTGCAGACTCTTTACATCAATACACCCCCATTCTCATCTCAGCCTTCACTGGATGAAATTGCCCCACTAGCCTAGTTCAAAAATAGATTTTATGGGCCATCACATACAATCCTGGTACTGTTGATCCCTAAAAACCAACTTTGGAGCACATCACTTGTTGTCACTCAATATTATCTTGTCTTGAATTTATTAATCAGCTACTTTGACAAGGCCATGACTTCCTAAAATTAGGCCCTGAAATGGGATCTTTTCTGTCTGAGATTTTGCCCACCACACCTAGAACAGCTTTTTTAACCCTCTCAATCTCTGCAGTGTCCTTAACAGACCCTACACTGCTTTTGCACCCACCTCCCTATCCTATGACTCCTACCCCCAGGATCATCCGTGATGTAGGACTTGCCCTACACACCCTCCTACCACCATCTATACCAGCCCTGTAACCGGCAAAACATATACTATCAGGGAGAGCCACCTGTGAAACAACATGTCATATATGTGTTGTTACGTTCCTGAAGAGGGGCAGCAGCCTTTTCAGTAGTTGCAAGGGCAACAGTCTGGATGATTGACTGATCTGGCCTTGTAACACTAACCAAAACGGCCTTGTGGTGCTGGTACTGCGAAAGGCTGAAAGCAAGGGGAAACTACGGCCGTAATTTTTCCCGAGGGCATGCAGCTTTACTGTATGGTTAAATGATGATGGCGTCCTCTTGGGTAAAATATTCCGGAGGTAAAATAGTCCCCCACTAGGATCTCCGGGCGGGGACTACTCAAGAGGACGTCATTATCAAGAGAAAGAAAACTGGCATTCTATGGATCAGAGTGTGGAATGTCAGATTCCTTAATCAGGCAGTTAGGTTAGAAAATTTAAAAAGGGAAATGGATAGGTTAAAGTGGGAATTAGCGAAGTTCGGTGGCAGGAGGAACAAGATTTTTGGTCAGGTGAATACAGGGTTATAAATACAAAATCAAATAGGGGTAATGCAGGAGTAGGTTTAATAATGAATAGGAAAATAGGAATGCGGATAAGCTACTACAAACAGCATAGTGAACGCATTATTGTGGCCAAGATAGATACGAAGCCCACGCGTACTACAGTAGTACAAGTTTATATGCCAACTAGCTCTGCAGATGACGAAGAAATTGAAGAAATGTATGATGAAATAAAAGAAATTATTCAGATTGTGAAGGGAGATGAAAATTTAATAGTCATGGGTGACTGCAATTCGGCAGTAGGAAAAGGGAGAGAAAGGAAACGTAGTAGGTGAATATGGATTGGAGCTAAGAAATGAAAGAGGAAGCTGCCTGGTAGAATTTTGCACAGAGCACAACTTAATCATAGCTAACACTTGGTTCAAGAATCATGAAAGAAGGTTGTATACATGGAAGAAGTGTGGAGATACTGACAGGTTTCAGATAGATTATATAATTGTAAGACAGAGATTTAGGAACCAGGTTTTAAATTGCAAGACATTTGCAGGGGCAGATGTGGATTCTGACCACAATCTCTTGGTTATGACCTGTAGATTAAAACTGAAGAAACCACAAAAAGGTGGGACTTTAAGGAGATGGGACCTGGATAAACTGACTAAACCAGAGGTTGTACAGAGTTTCAGGGAGAGCATAAGGGAACAATTGACAGGAATGGGGGAAAAAAATACAGTAGAAGAAGAATGGGTAGCTTTGAGGGATGAAGTAGTGAAGGTAGCAGAGGATCAAGTAGGTAAAAAGACGAGGGCTGGTAGAAATCCTTGGGTGACAGAAGAAATATTGAATTTAATTGATGAAAGGAGAAAATATAAAAATGCAATAAATGAAGCAGGCAAAAAGGAATACAAACGTCTCAAGAATGAGATCGACAGGAAGTGCAAAATGGCTAAGCAGGCATGGCTAGAGGACAAATGTAAGGATGTAGAGGCTTATCTCACTAGCAGTAAGATAGATACAGCCTACAGTAAAATTAAAGAGACCTTCAGAGCAAAGAGAAGCACTTGTATGAATATCAAGAGCTCAGATGGAAACCCAGTTCTAAGCGAAGAAGGGAAAGCAGAAAGGTGGAAGCAGTATATAGAGGGTCTATACAAGGGCGATGTTCTTAAGGACAATATTATAGAAATGGAATAGGATGTAGATGAAGATGAAATGGGAGATATAACACTGCGTGAAGAGTTTGACAGAGCACTGAAAGACCTGAGTCGAAACAAGGCCCCGGGAGTAGACAACATTCCATTAGAACTACTGACAGCCTTGGGAGAGCCATTCCTGACGAAACTCTACCATCTGGTGAGCAAGATGTATGAAACAGGCGAAATACCCTCATACTTCAAGAAGAATATAATAATTCCAATCCCACAGAAAGCAGGTGTTGACAGATGTGAAAATTACCGAACTATCAGTTTAATAAGTCACAGCTGCAAAATACTAACGCAAATTCTTTACAGGCGAATGGAAAAACTGGTAGAAGCCAACCTTGGCGAAGATCAACTTGGATTCCGCAGAAATGTTGGAACACGTGAGGCAATACTGGCCCTACGACTTATCTTAGAAAATAGATTAAGGAAAGGCAAACCTACATTTCTAGCATTTGTAGATGTAGGGAAAGCTTTTGACAATGTTGACTGGAATACTCTCTTTCAAATTCTAAAGGTGGCAGGGGTAAAATACAGGGAGCGAAAGGCTATTTACAATTTGTACAGAAACCAGATGGCAGTTATAGAGTCGAGGGGCATGAAAGGGAAGCAGTGGTTGGGAAGGGAGTGAGGCAGGGTTGTAGCCTGTCCCCGATGTTATTCAAACTGTATATTGAGCAAGCAGTGAAAGAAACAAAAGAAAAATTCGTAGTAGGTATTGAAGTCCATGGAGAAGAAATAAAAACGTTGAGGTTCGCCGATGACATTGTTATTCTGTCAGAAACAGCAAAGGACTTGGAAGAGCAATTGAACGGAATAGACAGTGTCTTGAAATGAGGATATAAGATGAACATCAACAAAAGCAAAACAAGGATAATGGAATGTAGTTGAATTAAGTCGGGTGATGCTGAGGGAATTAGATTAGGAAATAAGACACTTAAAGTAGTAAAGGAGTTTTGCTATTTGGTGAGCAATATAACTGATGATCTTCGAAGTAGAGAGGATATAAAATGTAGACTGGCAATGGCAAGGAAAGCGTTTCTGAAGAAGAGAAATTTGTTAACATTGAGTGTAGATTTAAGTGTCAGGAATTCGTTTCTGAAAGTATTTGTATGGAAGTGAAACATGGACGATAAATAGTTTGGACAGGAAGAGGATAGAAGCTTTCGAAATGTGGTGCTACAGAAGAATGCTGAAGATTAGATGGGTAGATCACATAACTAATGAGGAGGTATTGAATAGAATTGGGGAGAAGAGGAGTTTGTGGCACAACTTGACTAGAAGAAGGGATCGGTTGGCAGGACATGTGTTGAGGCATCAAGGGATCACCAATTTGGTATTGGTGGGTAGCGTGGAGGGTAAAAATCGTAGAGGGAGACCAAGAGATGAATACACTAAGCAGATTCAGAAGGATGTAGGTTGCAGTAGGTACTGGGAGATGAAGAAGCTTGCACAGGATAGAGTAGCATGGAGAGCTGCATCAAACCAGTCTCAGGACTGAAGACCACAACAACAACAACAACACGTAAACATCATTCGGCCTTTTACATTAGCGTGACTACCAGCAAGTTGTCAGCTATGATTAACGGGCATAGGAAGAGTGTGTATACCGGTAACTCACAGTATCCTGCTGCGGAGCATGCTCTGCAATGTGACAGTCTGACCTCGATGCCTGTTTCACCACATGCACCATCTGGATTCTTCCCCCAACACCAGTTTCTCAGAACTCCACAAGTGGGAATTAGCGCTACAACATGTCCTTGGTTCTCACCGCACACCTGGTCTTAATTTACATTAATTTCTCCTGTTTCAGCATTTCTTCACAGTAACTATCCCTTTCTTCACTCCGTTTTAGTTTTCTACATCTTTCATTTTGTGATCTGCCTCTTTTCACTGTCCCCCTCCCACCCCTGTTACATGCAATGCAATTAGCTTTTCATTCTTTTTAACTCATGCTCAGTATTTTAGCAGTAATCTCTGTCTTGCATACTACCCTGTCTTCCACCTTTAAGCTCTCAGGTTTTCAGATCTCATCTGGTGCAGTGCCCAACAATCAGTCTTACCTTCTCATTCTGTCCGCTGAGTCTCGTCTGACCGAGTGGGTGACTTTTCTCAACTCTACCCCTTTTCCTAAACCTCTCCATTTTCTTGCCCTTCACCGCTGATCCTCCCACTTCAACCATTCATCTGGAAGGCTCTGAAAGCTTGCATAAGTAAAACCTTTTTTTAAGTGTGTGTGTTCTCCTGATGCCACTTGGTGAGGAGATTTTTTTTATCTATTCAAGTACATTATAAGGGCTTATATACTGTTATCAGAGAGGGTTGTGGCTCAGTACACGAAGGGCTAGTCATGGGAGGGCATTGCATCATGGTACATTCAAGGGCACCCTCTCACTGCTAACAACTTACATCACCAATAGCATCTCTGATTGTGTGGTTATTGATAGAATTGGCAAACACCAAATCTTTCTCTCTTATGGGAGGCACATAGGGCTGGAAGGTTTCAGGTAATGGTGACTCAGGGATGGTAGAGGCACGGGTTCATGGGTGTCCAGCATTAGAGTTTCATCGGGACCATTAGTGTCCAGCCGGCCGCGGTGGTCTAGTGGTTCTAGGCGCTCAGTCCGGAACCGCGTGACTGCTACGGTCGCAGGTTCGAATCCTGCCTCGGGCATGGATGTGTGTGCTGTCCTTAGGTTAGTTAGGTTTAAGTAGTTCTAAGTTCTAGGGGACTGATGACCACAGATGTTAAGTCCCATAGTACTCAGAGCCATTAGTGTCCACATGCATGGCAATGTCATCATGGTATTTACACAACTGGCTAGCAGCCCCACAGGACTGCAGTCCTATAGGACCTACATGAAACATGAAAATTTTCCTGTATGGAAATAAGAGGGTTGGAACTTTAATAGAGGCAACTATTTATTTACAGCTTGTACAAAATAGATACGTGTTTCAAAGTTTTACTGACCTTCAAAGTAGTCACCAGCATTGCGCATAACCTGTTGACAGCGATTTGGAAGTCGTAGGATACTCTTAGCAGTGCCACTGTGCTGACAGTTCAAGCGGCGCGGTGTGTTGCCCAATGAATTTGTAGCAGTTCTGAAGGGAATGCCAAGAAGTGTTTTCTTGAGCTTAGAAATTGAGTTGAACTTAAAGAGGGCTTAAGTCAGGTGAGTGCAGTAGGTGGTATAGCACTTAGCAGCCCCATCAGTCAAACAAATCAGTAATAGCTTGCACTGTATGTGTTTGAGCATTGACCTGCAAAATGATGGCCGGGTCCTGCAGAAAGTGTCATCACCTCTGTCTCTGTGCTGTTCATTTTTGGAACAGAACCTATGACCAGCTTAGAGCTGCCGCTATTCTAGTTCCAACCCTCATACATTGGTTGTATATAGGCTACACTACTTGGTGGCTGTGGTATGCATCATCCATCCACAGATTACCTCCATCATCGCTGATGTCCATTGCAGTGATGTCCCACACATCTGGCCCCATATTTAAGTGGCAAGCCTGAAATGAAGGGTGTTTGGAGTGCAAGCTGGAATGAGCTGGTGGGTGGAAGATGTGTTGTAACATTCTTGGTTGACGCCCATGAAATATCTCTGCGAAATATCTCTGCTGAGTTTTTTCAGTTATTGACATTGTCTAGTGTGTGCTAAGGAACAGGTTCAGTGTTTCTTATGCATGCTCCAGAGGTATGCTCATTTGATACCTGAGTGTTCACACCACTCTCTCTGATTCTCCTTTAATCTGTGGGCAGAACAATGGTGATGTTACGTGTTTGAGTGCAGAATTCTCCGGAACAATTTGATGAACTGTGGTCCATTGTCTTTCAATTGTGACAATATTTTGTGGGGCATGGACTGTGGCATCTATGGTGGTAGATCGCTTGTTAATGACATACAAAAAAGGAGACAGTTCACAATCCTCTCTACGGCTGCTATAAACAGAGTGTCCATAATTAAAGTTCCCAATCTAAAAAGCTGTAGAAAGAGAAACACTGCTCAGAAGGACATCAATCTTGAACAGCTTATTATTGATGCAAGGGGAAACATCATGAAACAAAAAAAGAAAATTTAATTTTTTATCAATAGATGGTAAGCGTCTTAATGTAAATAAGATAAGCTACAAATGACAGATGAATTCCAATATGATGGCTATGGTTTGAGTTGCATATTACATCATTTGCACAGTCCAATGTGCACGACTGAACAAGTTTGTCAATCAACAGTTGTGGCACTGATAGTTAGGTAAGCCCATTCACCACAGCAAGGCCATATAACATCGGATGGCAAAAATCAGTTTTTAACTGTCCTGAGGCCACATAAAAAGTAAAATGACACGAGTTTCTAGTTGTTGTGAGACTGGTGCAAGACATATTCAGTATGCTGTTCACCATTTTCTGCCACAAGTTGAAATCAAGAAACAGCATGTTCCACAGATCAGAGTGTTCAGGGATCATCTTTAGAATGTGTTGTGCATTGTGTGCCTACAATTCAGTTACATTCATAACTGGAGCAATGAAAACATCTTTTAGATAACCCCACAACTAGAAATCACACAGGTTAAGATCAGCTGATCTAGATGGCCAGGCTGCAGGGAAATGATGGCTAATAATTCTAGCAATTTTTAAAATGGCGCTGCAGCTGCTGCTGCACTGGCTGTGTAATTTGTGGAAGAGCACCATCTTGCATAAAAATGATTCTATCCACACACCCATACTGTTGAAGGGTTGGAATGATGATGGTGTGCAAAAGACTCTCATAGTGTTTACCAGTGATGGCATAGGTAACAGGACCTGCAGAACTCATCTCCTTGAAAAAATACAGCCCTTCAATAAATGATGCCATCAACCCACATCCTACAGTCACCGTTGTCAAATTAAATGGTGCCAGTTGATGTGCCTGTGGATTTTCCATTGCCTATATTCTGCAATTCTTCATACTGACATGTCCTTGGAGATAGAAATGGACTTCGTCTCTCCACAGAATTGTCCTTGGCCAGTCATTGTCCACCTCCATGCAAGCTAGAAATTCCAGGGTGAATGTTTGTCTTGCTGGCATATTGGCAGTAAGCAGTTCTGGAATATTGGCGATTTTGTGTGGATAGCAACACGGGATGTCTGGTAGGTTTTTATGCTCCATGCTCACAGGCATGTCCAATGTTTGGGTGATTCCCTTTGCATTGGATGTTTGCACACATATAGGTTACTTGACCCCTCCTACAATGCTGTTGCCACATCTTCAACATACATTAGAGCAACTGTTTTCCTTCCCCTACCACAGTGCACTTCAAAAGGACCTGTGTTTTCAAATTTTTTAATCGTTTTCTCCACACCCTTAGCAGACATTGGACCAAAGTCATTTTTCATACTTTTGAATGTCTGGCAGTTCTGCAGGGTTACTGGTGCACAGTCACTGTTCTAGTGAAATAGCTTTACCAGTACTCAGAAACAAATTGAGGAACAGCCATATGCTGCTTGTCTGTTGGTGTGCATATTCTGATGCTTACAGCACCATCTATTGGCCATTTCCCACCCCCTGTGACGTTTCCCCTTCATCAATGATATACTGTTCAAATTTGATGTTATTCTGAGCAGTTCTTCTCTTTCTTCAGTGTTTTGAAATTGAGACTTTAATTATGGACATCCTTATATGGGCCAGTAAACACACTGCATAGTGAACACTATTTCATCTGGGTCATCTTCCAATGGCTTCGGTGTAGTACTGGATATGATTTGCTGTTGCAGTTAATCTGGAGTGTCCACCTGGTGCTTTTCTTAATCTGGTGACAGCATCAACATTCCAGTAATTAATGACAGTTGGACTCACTGCATGAAGAACGCCTGCAGCACTGCGTTTTTGAACCATCCTTAATACTTCCATTAGGCCCCTGTTGCTAGGCTGGGGTTCTTGACGATAGCTAGAGCAATTTTCTGAGCAGTTACTGGGATGTTAGCTAATGCCTTTTGCTATTCTAATTTGAGAAGTTGCTTGTAATGATAAAACCCAGAAGGCACATTAACATCCACCATATGCTGCAATTCCTTGTCTAAAGGCAACAATTAACATACTGAGTGAGTTCCAAGTAAGCCAACTTCCATTACCTCCAAAAGTTCTCATTACTCCTACTTTTAACTCTATATTGTTGGCCTAGATTTTTTTCTGCCATAAACACATGGTACTGTAACTACCTTGGCATATCCTTGGTCATCTGAGCAAAGATCTTGCTCAGTTTTAACTTGCTACACTTCAAAGTATCATTATATACAAAGAGTTCGAAACAGGCCTTTCCTGAGTGTTCTAAATTGTAATTAATGCCTTTGGCACATTAATAAGTAGAACACAGTTAAAAATGACATGTGTTTTATGATAAAACCATTACTGTTACTGAATCATTGCTATCAGCAGCAACACACAATTGCTATGCTGTAAAATATAGCAACAAATTCCAAAGATTTCAGAGGTAATGCAGACAGGGAATACAATTTCCACAGCCCTATGATGCACACAGCAACTTTTAGAATACATGAACATGAACTGCTGAATACTTGTGCAGATATTAAATACTTTTTTATTGTCACATCTCTTCAACCACTCGTCCTTTCCCACAATCTACATCAGGGTATAGTCGGTGGAGGTTCGACACAAAATTTTCCATAATTTGATATAGTGCTGTTCATTTGTAGCAGATCTTCCAAAAAAGAATACATCCATAATTTATCTTTTAGATACTGGACACAGCATTGTTAACTCTGAAACATAGTTGCATTGGCTCAAATTGTCAGATAAGTAAAATATTCATTATCTTGACTAACATTCAGAATTCACTTGCAAAGCTAGATATTGAAAGAGGTATTTAGTGTGATGCATTGAGGGAATACTGTGTGCATAGACCAGACATGGCCTTTAGCTTCAAATATGTTTCTATCTTATTGTCTTTTTTATTAATACTCTCAACACTCAAAGAATGTGAAAATTTTTTTAAGACTCTCTCTATTCAGAACAATTATCTAAATTGTGGCTCTTAACTGCAATTCTTACTGGAGAATGCTGTATCAAATAATCAGAGCTGCTGGATGTACCCAAAAAAGCTACAAAATGTGCTGGTTTAGCAGTTCTATCTGTTGTGACTCGCTGATCTTTCAAAGTGCCGCCGCGCAGCTACGTGCGTCCTCTCTTGGACTCAGTTATGATTTGACTGTTAAAGTGTACACATGTCTTACTCTGTTTACTTGATCTGTGACTTTCATGTATTGCATCTTCCTTGAAATATAATAGTTCAACTTGAAGTTATTACGATTGGTGACGAGGTAGTGATTTTTCTTTTCCATCGATGAACCACATGTGTCCATGGCTACTTTAGAGCAACTATTGCAAGGTGTCATAGAACAGCAAACGCTTCTCACAAATGCAATTCGTGATTTCATTGCGGCATCAAATGCGGGGCGTCTCTCGTCGTTGTCTCTACCTACTTTTCCTCCTTACGACGAGACAGCGGAAGACTGGTCTGATTACGAAAAACGTCTTCGACAGCACTTCTTGGCATTTCATGTCGCGGGTGAACAAACATGTAAGTCTCTCTTCCTTTCATGGATTTCATCTCAAATGTATCGGTTGTTGTCGCAAGTGGCTCCTTTGAAAGACCCTGTGTCTCTGTCCTTTGCTGAAATATGCTCATTTCTGTCCATCTATTTTCAAAAGCAAACGCATGTGGTAGCCTCTCACGTTGCCTTTTATTGTTGTCAAAAACAACCGAATCAATCCTATCACGCTTGGGCTGCTGAACTTCACGGCCTCAGTAGAAAGTGTCAATTTGTTACTGAAGTTCACAAAGAATCCTACGCCGATTCCATGGTACAGGATGCTATTATCCGATCGGCGCCCGACAAAGAAGTTTGGCAATGTGCCCTTCAGTTGGCAAATCCGACTCTAGATGAAGTCCTCTCCATCGCTCAGTCTTTTGAAATTTCTCACGCTGCTGGAGCGCAAATAGAGGCGTGGGGTGACGTCGGGGAAATACAACCTCTGTGCGATGTTGACGAAGCATGTGGCGTGTCCCCGCCAGCCAATGTGGCCGCAGTATGCTCCCAAACGCAGCCTCGGCCTAACCGTAAACAAACCTCTAAAAAAAAAACTGCAGCAAAACCCACGGCAACTTCCTTCATGTCTGCGGTGTTTTAGGAAACATTCGCGAGAAGATTGTCCACAACGTTGGACCGTGTGTCACCAATGCAAAAAAAAGGGTCATGTGTCATCCGTTTGCAAATCCAACCGCTTACATGATGTTCATGAACATGACGCTGATTCTGATTCTGTGTTGTCTGTCAATTGTACTTCTTCCCTTTCAGGGAAATTATTCCTCACTGTCCAAATACTTGGTCAAGATGTTCGCATGCAGGTGGATACTGGTTGTGCTGCCACTATCATCAATTCTCAGACATATCTTCAGTTGGGTTCTCCAATCCTGCCACCTGTCACTAGGCAATTACGGACTTACAATAAACAGAAGATTTCTCTCTTGGGACAATTTGATGCTGAGGTATCTTACAAATCTGTCGTTCGCACTGTTCCCATATTTGTGGCAGACCATAGTAATGCAGAGAATCTTTTTGGTTTCGATGCCTTTCGCGTTTTTGGGTTCTCCATAGATGACTCTGTGTATATCGTCTCCGATGCTATTCCTTATGCTCAATTGGATTCCTTGTCAACGACATTTTCGTCCCTTTTTTCTCCTGGGCTAGGCCGTGCAAATGACTTTGGAGCTCATATCATGCTCAAACCCGCTGCTCGGCCTAAGTTTTTTCGGGCTCGGGCCATTCATGTGGCCCTTTGTGATCAGGTCAAACGGGAGCTGATCGTCTCACTGCTTCAGGGGTCTTGCTTCCTGTCACTTCCAGTGAGTGGTCCTCTCCTGTCATTGTCGTTGTTAAGCCAAATGGTGATATTCGTCTCTAAGGAGATTTCAAAGCTACTGTAAATGCTCAATGCCTTATCGACACCTACCCTATGCCTCGACCTGAAGAATTGTTCACTAAACTTGCTGGAGGCCAGTATTTTTCTAAACTTGACCTGTCAGAAGCTTATCATCAACTTCCTCTCGACGCTGCTTCCCGGCAGTTGCTGGTCCTTAACACGCCTTTTGGCTTCTATCAATACCAACTATTACCATTCGGGGTTGCCAGTGCCCCTGCTCTCTTTCAGCGATTCTTGGAACAATTATTGCTCACTGTCCCTAGGTGTATAAATTACCAGGACGACATTGTTGTCACTGGCTCTACCACTGACGAACATCTTCAAAATCTCTGCACACTTTTTCATGTCTTACATACTGCCGGTCTTAAGTGTGATCTTTAGAAATCAAAATTTTTTCAGGCATCTATCACGTACTTGGGGTTTCAACTCTCTCGGGATGGTATTTGTCTGCTTCAGCAAACTGTCGCTGCGATCGATGCCCTTCCTCGCCCTACACCTGTTAAGGGACTGCAGGCCTTCTTGGGGAAAATAGCATACTATCACAAATTTTCACTGTCTGCTGCTTCGGTGGCTCAGCCGTTGCATTGCCTGTTGCATAAAAACGCGCCTTTCCGCTGGTCCACATCATGCGATGCGGCTTTCCAGAAATTGAAGACTACGCTTAAACAGACCCCGTGCCTGGCTACTTATTGACCTGGCCAACATTTTGTTCTTGCCACGGACGCCTCTCTATACGGGGTCAGTGCAGTCCTTTTGCACCGTTTTTCTGACGGTTCTGAACAACCCATTGCTTATGCCTCCGAAACGCTCACGGATGCCCAACAAAAGTATTCTCCAATTGATAAGAAGCTTTGGCCATTATTTATGCTCTTCATAAGTTTGGTGTTTTTCTCTATGGATCCAAATTTCATCTTGTTACGGATCACAAACCACTTGTTTCCTTGTTTCATCCATCAACATCACTTCCCGACAAGGCTGCATACCGCCTCCAGCATTGGGCTCTTTACTTGTCTCGTTTCAATTATGAGATTCATTTCTGGCCGACGGCTCAACATGCAAATGCTGATGCACTGTCTTGCCTTCCCATGGGTCCTGATCTGGCATTCGATAGGGACGAACTTTTGTGTTTCCATTTGGATGTTGCCGAGCAGCGGGTTGTGGACGGGTTCCCCATCACCAGGCGGCTGCTACGGGTCCTGACCCTACCCTCTCCTGGGTTTTACGCTGTATTCAGAAGGGTTGGCCAGATCGTCCATCCGCTAAGATTTCTGATCCGTTGCGGAACTACTACGCTTTGCGTTACCACCTCAAGGCTAGGGATGGTGTTCTTCTCCTTTCCACCGAAAATGCTTCGCCGCGTGTTGTGGTATCTGCGTCTTTGCGTGCTTCGGTCTTGCGCCTCCTTCACCAAGGGCACTGGGGTGTCTCTCGCACAAAATCTCTGGAGCGCTGTCTTGTGTACTGACCCAGCATCGACTCTGAAATCGCACACATGGTCGCTGCCTGCAGCCCTTGTGCGTCACAGGCCACCGCCCCGAAGTCATCTTTGTCACCGTGGCCTTCGCCTGAGAAGCCCTGGGAGCGTATTCATGCTGACTTCGCAGGACCTTTTTTAGGTACTTATTGGCTTCTCGTTATTGACGCCTACTCTAGCTTTCCTTTTATTGTCCGTTGCATGTCACCTAACACCGCGGCGACCACCAATGCTCTAGCTCGCATTTTCTCTTTGGAAGGCCTTCCCTCTACACTTGTTACTGATAATGGTCCACAATTTGCCTCTTCTGATTTTGCAGATTTTTGTGCCCGTCACAGTGTCATGCATGTCACGGCCCCTCCGTTCCATCCACAGTCAAACGGTGAGGCTGAACGACTGGTCTGCACATTTAAGGCTCAGATGAGGAAATTCGGGAGGACGACGGTTCAATCCCGTCTCCGGCCATCCTGATTTAGGTTTTCCATGATTTCCCTAAATCGTTTCAGGCAAATGCCAGGATGGTTCCTTTGAAAGGGCACGGCCGATTTCCTTCCCAATCCTTCCCTAACCCGAACTTGCGCTCCGTCTCTAATGACCTCGTTGTTGACGGGACGTTAAACACTAACCAGCACCAGATGAGGAAACTCCTGACTTCTGCTGATGATGCACTTCTCCAATTTCTGGCTTCTTACCGTTTCACCCCCATGGGCGACCACAGCCCGACTGAGCTCTTACATGGCCGACAGCCCCGCACGCTACTTCATCTTCTGCGGCCTTCCACCTGACAGCCGTGGGTGCCTTCGCTTGGCCAGTTCACCGCCGATGACCTTGTATGGGTACGGGGATATGGAAGACGGCCAAAATGGAGTCCTGGCCGCATCTTACGACACCATGGCCGACGCCTGTATGAAATCAAAATGGACACAGGTGTTGCAGTGCGTCATTCGGACCAGCTTCGGCCTCGTGTGCTGGCAACGCCTGTTCCGGATGCCGCTACGCCATCTTCGGCTCTACCTGACGCTTGGGATACTGGAATCTCTCATTACTCACAACGCAGTCATCTCACCACCATATCGGTGCCAGCACAAGAACTGACGCCACCAGGAGGCATGCCCATGCAGGAACCAGATGACCATCATCTGTCGGAGCAACTCTATTCGCCTCCTTCTCTTACGGATGCGGACACATCGCCCATGTCTCCTGTTATAACAACCGGACTTGCCGCAACGGGCAGATTAGTGCACAGGGCCCCAGCAGATTCGACCCCCACGTCTCCTGTCATCTCGACTCGTTATCATCGGGGACACTTCCGTTCGTACGGGAAGCCTCCTCCTTGAGATTTTACAGTCAGTCAAACAACACCTATGGACGTTAGCAATCTACAGGCCACCTCCATCAAGATCTGTGCAAAAAATTCAAAGGGGGGGGGCAGGGGGGGGGGGGGGGGAAGGTGTTGTGACTCGCCGATCTTTCAAAGCGCTGCCGCGCAGTTACGCTCGTCCTCCACATGCGGCGCTGTCTGCCAGCCACGCAGCAGCAGCGCCACCTAAGCGGCCAGCCAGCCAGCGGCCGCTAGACTTGGACTCAGTTATGATTTGACTGTTAAAGTGTACACATGTCTTACTCTGTTTACTTGATCTGTGACTTTCATGTATTGCGTCTTCCTTGAAATATATTTGTTCAACTTGAAGTTATTACACCATCCCTATCCTCAATTACTCAGACACTTCTCAGCAACAAATTATGAGTTCTTACATGGTAGCTGCAAATTCTTTGGGAACCCCGAAAGCTCCTTATCATGGCCATCACTGGTAACATATTGTAACTTTAAATTCTTTACGGCTAAGTAAATTGAATACCAGAAGTAAAGTACCCACACCAAATCATAGCATGTGTCTTGTAGCATTCCTACCTGATAATTGCTCTGAGTTCACTGGCAACATGGATATTTTGCTGTTTTTGACATAATGTTAACTGACATACCACACAATCCACTTATAATAAACTCTATACATGGAAGTTACACTAGGAACTCCTACCCTGTGAAACTCACATTTTAAGTAATAACACAACAGTATCAACCCACAAGTAGGAACACTGAAGCAAACGCTACTACTACATTGTTCCTTACAAAGTTCTTAAGTCTATTGTAGGCAACTACTTCTGAATACTCAGTGTGGTTCAGGGAAACTAAGACTACTCAGGCTACAACAAAAACCTATGATAGATAGCCAACCTGGACAGCAGAGACAACAGTTAAGCTGAACCATTGTTATCATGCAGGTCACCGTTACAGAACTGCAGTGCAGTGTGACGTTCAAAACGACGACATACCTACAGACCACAATGGAAGTACAACTGATGTACATGCTTCACACTGTGTGACTTTTGTGATCAGTATATACTTCTCTCTCTCTCTCTCTCTCTCTCTCTCTCTCTCTCTCTCTCTCTCACACACACACACACACACACACACTCTCTGTCTCTCCTTCTCCTTCTCCATGACATTGTGTTGTGGCTTGAATCGACTATTATATCTCCTTTAGAAAATTGTCTATTAAGTTTGAGTTTTCTTACTGCATTTTCAATAGTAATGTATTCATTTCTTGGTTGTAGAAGCATCTCAGAACAATTGAAATTCTTGATAAACTTCCAGCATACTGGAGTAATTATAGGTCAGAAATTTCTGTTAATCAGTACAACGAGTTATCTGTATGTGCTTTAACTTGCGCTTCATAAAATGTGTTTTTTTTTTTCGTGGTATTTGAACTCTTATGATGGTTTGAAAATGGGTCCCGCCATAAAATAGCCATCAAGTAAATAAAAAAGTGAAATTTGCAACTTTTGGTGGTTTTTCATTCTACTGAAATTCTTGACCCTGTTCTTGCTGCAGTGAAATTATCTCTCTCTGTCACTTACATGATATGATGCCAAATGTAGCATAGACAGTTCAAGAATTCAAGTGTCAGATACAACACACTCCTTTCTACGCACAATTTACCATTCCCTCATTCCATGACAACTGTTCCTCTTTATCCTTTCACACTATATGATCATTTATTGTCACACAGGGTAGATAGATTAAGTGTTCATTTCTTTTGATGGATTGAAAGTAATTCAGCACCTTTAGAATATCATATGTGGTATTCAGGTCAGTATGTTTATCACAGTCTACTGGATTCAACTAGGAGGCACATGTATTTTATCTGAAAGTTGATGGTCACATACGTCCTCTGCAACAACAGAACATTAGAAGAAAAAATTAACAGATTTCTATAAATTCTTTTATTGATAATATTTTTGTAAAAGGCACTACACCATTTTTGACAATAACATGTATTCTGAAATAACAAATATAACACAAGTCATAATTTAATTTGAAATGGCATGTATTGCACGCAGTGGGGAGGATTAAAAATTACATAAAATATACAAACAGCACATAGCACCATAATTCACATTGTTAATACAGATGTCATCCTTCCTTCATGGCAGATGCAATTGTACAGACATATAAGCTGAGAAGTGCAAAGTTAATTTTTCTTAACTAACAGATATCATATGATACAGCTCTTTGGAATGTACAATAAAAATCTGGTGAGTATATGTGCCCCCTTCTTCCCTTCAGCAGCAGTGTGGAGATATACTGTAATGCTTCACAGAAAAGAAAATCTTCTGAGAATCAGCGCAAACCACTCATAGATATTGAGGTTATCTGTCCCAGATACATTGCCTGCCCTTTTCTTCTCTTACCTCAGTATTTCATATCCTTTCAGGTACATGAAACAATGCAGTAGCAACATCCCACAGTCGCTCAATGAATAACAATTGTTCTGTGAGCTTTACAGCTAAATGCAACTTGTTTTGAAATACAGACTTGACAAGTAACATACTTACCAAGTAACTTAAAATTGGTAATGTTACAGTTAAAGGTAAAATGCATATTTTCATTTTAAGATACAGTGAATATCTTACTTGCAGAAACACATGTGTTTGGAATGCTCTTTTTACATTTAACATTAAAAAATAATAATGTGCAGTCATTGTAAGACGTTTGTGACTTTAAGGGAATATTAGGGCTCTACTCCAGTTAACAATATTTACATACATGTGGTTTCCACAATGTTTCTGAATGCAAAAGATCCTTAGTCATACATTTTTGCAGCTGACTGAAACAGCCAGCATTGTACTATCACAGTAATACTGTAGCTCAAGTACTTAATTTAGAATTGAAGCATTAATTCTTTCTTCAAGCAACAGCTACAGTTCTGCACAACAGAACACCCATTACTTGCTCTGAAGTGACTGGTAATATCCTGACAAAACTTTCCATGCTTTTGGGGCCATAAACCCATCTGGTGGAAGCTGTCCAGAACGAGCCAAACCTGTAACGACAGAAAAAATGTATCTGTACCACACAGGATGAGAGAAAAGTGAAAAATGACATGCCAGCAAAAGAACAGATCTGCAAATATGAAAAGTTAAAAGCACCGAAGGAAGAGCTAAAAAATGCATGAAGATATGAAGAGACTGAAAACAGAAATGTAGTTGAGATAAATACAGATGGTGCTGGAAAGAATAAAGGTAGGCAAAAGCAAAGAACAAATTAGATAAGATACAAAGAACATCATCATTCTCATTAGCCAGTTATTTTAAATGAGTACATTATTAAGTGTTATGGCCAATCTCAAACAAGCACCCATTTTCACTTACAGCTAAAAACATAATTTCACATCATAACTACATGGAAGTCAAAAGTCTCTAACACCAAATTGGATGTAGACCCTTTTATGTCTTTTTTACTGCCATTCACTGTAAATGTATTATAATGTTATAAATTTGTAGGTCTTCTTGAAAATGAGCACACACTCAAATGCCTTCTCTGAAACCTAGCTAGAACAGAAAATTTGGAACTCCATTATGGAAACATATTGTATCTAATGGCAACAAACAGACCTGATCTCTTTGAGCATGTCCACTTTGAAACTGGTATCAGTGACCATGATGCAGTTGTGGCTACAATGATTACCAAAGTACGAAGGACAACTAAGCCTAGCATATAAATATGTTCAGTATGTTGTTGTTGTTGTTGTTGTGGTCTTCAGTCCTGAGTCTGGTTTGATGCACCTCTCCTTGCTACTCTATCCTGTGCAAGCTTCTTCATCTCCCAGTACTTACTGCAACCTATATCCTTCTGAATCTGCTTAGTGTATTCATCTATGTTCTATGTTCAGTAAGCTAGATAAAAAAGCAATAGTATCATATATCAATGAGGAACTTGAAACTTTCAGCACAGGGAAAAAGCATGTAGAGGAACTGTGGCTCAAGTTTAAAAGAATAGTTGACCCCGCACTGGATAGATATGTCCCCAATAGAACAGTCCATAATGGGAGGGAACCTCCATGGTATACAGTCACTGTAAGTAAATTTCTAAAGAAGTGGAGATTATTTCATAATAGGTGTAAAACAAAGCATAAGGCTATAGATTGAGAGATGCTGAATGAAACATGTTTGGCCTGTCAAGAGAGCAACGTGTAATGCCTTCAGTGTCTGCCATAGCAAAATAATGTCAAATGATCTTTCACAGAACCCAATGAAATTCCGGTCATATGTAAAGGCCGTTAGGGTCACCAAAGGTAGTGTGCAGTCCCTAGTGAATAAGACAGTAGCTGAAACTGAAGGTAACACAACAAAAGCTGAAATGCTTAACTTGGTTTTAAAATGTTTCTTTACAGAGGAAAACCCAGGAGAATTGCCCAGATTTAATCCTCGTGCCACTGGAAAGATGAATGAAATAAGTATTAGTGTCAGCAGTGTTGAGAAACAGCTGAAATCATTCAGACTGAACAAAGCACCAGGACATGATGAAATCCCTATCAGATTCTACATTGCATTTGTGGCTGAGTTAGCCCATCTGATTATTACAATGTATCATACATCCCTTAAAAACCTGAGGCCAGTCTTTGGAAGAAATCACAGGTAACACCCATCTACAAGAAGGGTAGTAGAAATGATCCATAAAACATCTGTCCAGTATCCTTTACAACAATTTTTTGTGGAACCTTAGAACATATTCTGAGCTCAAACATAATGAGGTATTTTGAACAAATGATCTTTTCAATGCCAGCCAGCATTGTTTCCAAAAACATTGATAAAGTGAAACCCAACTTGCATTTCTTTTCTCACATGACATACTGAAAGCTTTGGATCAAGGCAATCAGGCAGTTGCAGTATTTCTTGATTTCCAATAAACATTGGACTCAGTACGACATCTACACTTATTGTCAAAAGTTCGATCATATAGGGTATCAAGTGAAATTTGTGACTGGATTGAGGACATTTTGGTAGGGATGAAACAGCATGTTATCTTGGATGGAGAGTCATTGTCAGATGTAGAAGTAACTTAATGTGTACCCCAGGGAAGTGTGTTGGGTCCCTTGGTGTTCATGTTGTACAGACTCTGCCCGAACAATGTATACAATCTTTGTCAGGCTCTATCGAGATATCGATATTGTCGTTCAATTTCAATTAAGAGTGTGTTGTAGAATGGTCTTTGGCTCAACAGATATTAGTACTTTCATCTCAGTATTGAGAAAACAAAATGGCTGGAGCATGCTTGACATTTGAGCAACAAAAATTATTGGGAAGTGGTTTTTCAAGTTTGATAATGCCATCGAAGTGCAATGTCAGTGGAGGTGGGAGTTTGAAACAGAACCACTAACCCGACTAACAATTAAGCACATCATTAACAAGTTTGAATTGCATGGAATGATTTGTGATATTCACAAAGGAAGATCAGGAAGACAGTGTACAGTTAGAAGTCCTGCTTCGTTGGCTCTCGTTTTGGAAATGTTTGTTAATTCTCCTCAAAAGTCTTCTATGCAATGAGCACGTGAAGTGGGGGTTAGTAGTACAAGTGTACGAAGAATTCTGAAAGCTGCAAAGTGGAAAGTTTACATTCCATGATTACTGCACATAATTAATGATGATGATCCTCATCACTGATTGCAATTTTGCAAATGGTGTGAGCAAATGGTAACCAATGATGAACAATTTGTGTCAAAGGTAGTGTGGAGTGACGAGGCACAATTTAAACTTAATGGAACCGTGAATCAGCATAACAGTGTGTACTGGGCACTGCTAAATCTACATGTTTATGTGGATAAAGTGGTCAGTCTATCAGGGGTTCAAGTGTGGTGTGGACTATCATCTAGGAGCTTAGTAGGACCCTTTTTCTTTGATGCTACTGTCACTAGAGAAGTGTACCTGGAAATGTTACACACACATCAGTTTTGCCAGATATATGTGTGCTTTATGGAGCTGATGAAGAAGTCTTCTACCAACAGGATGGGGCACCACCAACACTACCACCTAGCTGTACGAGTTTTCCGGGGCATTGGATTGGACAAAGAGGGCCCATTGAGTTTCCTCCACAGTCACCAGATCTAACACTTATCGACTTTTACTTGCGGGGAACTGTGAAAGATAATGTCCATTGATGTAAGCCACACTTGCTGGAGGAACTTCGCCAGGAGATTACGACCGCTTGTTGTTCTTTTATGTGTATAACCACCACTGGTGAACATTTTAAACATTTAAATTAACCATGTGCTAAATTGAAGGTTGTAAAACATGTGATCAATTATTAAATGTAAAATAAACACATAAGTAATACTTTTCATTCCTTAAAGTGTGTATAAGTTTTTCTGGCAGACACTGTGTATTAATGACCTCACAGACAATCTTAATGGTAACATCAAGCTTTTTGCAGATGATGCAGTTATCTATGATGAATTATTACATCAGAAAAGCTGCATAAATATTCAGCCAGATCTTGAAAGGATGCAGTTATCTATGATGAAGTATTACATCAGAGAAGCTGCTTAAACATTCAGCCAGATCTCGGAAGGATTTCAAAATGATGCAGAGATTGGCAGTTTGATTTAAATGCTCAGAAATGTAAAATGGTGCAATTCACAAAACGAAAAATCATAATGTCCTGTAACTATAATATCAATGAGTCACTGTTGGATTTGGCCATCTCATACAAACACCTGGGTGTAACACTCCGTAGGGATACAAAATGGAATGAACACATAGGCTCAGTCATGGATAACGGAGGTGGCAGACTTCAGTTTATTGGGGAAGAGCAATCACTCTACAAAGGACATTGCTTACAAATCATTTGTGTGACCCAACCTAGAACATTGCTAAATCATTTGTGTGACCCACCATAGAACATTGCTCAAGTGTATTGGATATGTACCAAATAGGACTAACAGGGTATATTGAATGCATATAGGGAAGGGTAGCATGAATGGTCACATGTTTGTTTAATCCATGGGAGAGTGTCACAGGGAAACTAAGAAAATGAACTGGAAGACTACTCCAAGAAATTCTATTAACAAAATTTCAAGAATAAGCTGTAAATGGTGACTCTAGAAATATACTATAATACCCTATGTATCACTCACATAGGGATTGTGAGAATAAGATTAGAACAATTACTGCACACACAGAGGCATTCAAACAATCATTCTAAATGGAATAGGAAGAAACCCTAATAACTGATACAATGGGACATAGTCTCTGCTGAGCATCTCTTGGTGGTTTGCAGAGCATAGCTGTAGATGTAGATGTGGACTTAATAAAATACTCATTCAAACTAACAGCTTGATGAGAATGATATTGCTTCTTGAATTTACCAAGGCTCTGGTCCCCACCCAGATGATATCAAGTAGGAACATAAAAATGCAAAACATAAAAATGAATTTACAGTGATCAGGGCAATTCTGAATGGAATGTAAATAATGAAAAAGTGGACAAACTACCACTCATTAACATGACAGAGCATATAGTGGACGGGTACCCGAAAAGTAATGATGTATTCCAGGCTTTCAGATCTTTGTTTTTCTTCATAGGGCTAGTAACGATCACATATACTATGGTGAGCACAGTAACATTTGTTGTCAACTTGATCTTGTAATGTAATAGACTGAGATGCACAAATAGTAGTACAGTGTAAATTAGTACGCAGCTCGTGGTCTATTGGTTAGCATTGCTACATCTGGATCACAAGGTCCCGGGTTCAATTCCCGACGTGGTTGGGGATTTTCTCTGCCTGGGGAATGGGTGTTTGTGTTGTCCTCATCACTGCATCATCATTCATGGGAATGATTAGATTGGACTGTGTACAGATTGGGAATTTGTATGGGTGCTGATGACAGTGCAAGTTGAGTGCCCCACAAGCCAAACATCATCATCATCATCATGTGTAAATTAAGAGAAAGGCATTAATACAGCAGTACTGTAAATTGCAAATACTGTAAGAATTTTACATGAGGGTCAGTGTTAGGTCAAAGCAGTAGCAGTAATAGGAGAACTGTCGACTTGTGGTTTGTGGTGGAGATGACAAGTTGCAACTTTGTTTGGCAG
The DNA here is from genome assembly GCF_021461395.2 of Schistocerca americana. NCBI lineage: Eukaryota > Metazoa > Arthropoda > Insecta > Orthoptera > Acrididae > Schistocerca > Schistocerca americana. Next base: position 276,097,591 of record NC_060126.1, on the reverse strand, counting down.
AAATAAATGAAGAAAATTTACAGGATGTGTGTTGATTTATTTTTATTTCAAACTGCAAAAACCAAAAATTTGCTTGGCTCAGAAAATCAAGAAAGATACAACCTCAGACTTCTATAGTGAATGTGAATGATTTAAAATTGCAATAACATCATTTATGGACACCAATAAGTCAAGAATAGTGTCAATGCAATAGTGAATTGTTACATGCTAAAATAACTATTTTCTAAATTTATGTGTTACGTGTGTGAACAGAAATATATCAATCTGCAGAATACTTTTGTTTACATAGGGTGTTTCACAATTCCTATTACGAGCTTGTAGGGATTGTAAAGGGGACTTAATAGATAAAAGTTCTGACAAGAAACCTATGCCCAAAAATCTACCGTTTGTATATAAAACAAGTTTGAAGATCAGATCACTTTCAAATCTCCTGATTCAGAGTAAGCCTAAAAACTGAAAAGAAGGTGTCATCATCAGCCCCTGTTGTAGTTATGATATCACGTACAAAATCATCTGCAAGAAGCTGGTACATTCACAACTAGCAGGATTGGTTGTGGTGCGCCACAGGCGTGCCACATTCTCAATTTTCAAGGTCACACCCTTCATCATTTAGAAGAGAAGCCGACGATGAGTATTCAAAACACTGCTGTAGTGTTTTGAGAATTTCTGTGTAAATTCTACAACTGCTCAGCCTTTTACCATCTCGAACACACAGTATTTCAGAAGTGAGTGTGGGATGATAGAATCCTATCTACTGTGTGTCACATGTTTGTGTGTGCAGGTTTGAGATTCGGTCGGGAGAAGAATGTAGACGCGGCAGTCGAACGGCAATGACAAGTACTTGTCGGGCGATCCATGGAAGTTTTAGTGAAAGTGAACAGAAAAACCATGGAGCTTCTATGTTATTCTGTGCTAATTATGTCAGTGACCATTGTTATAATAACGAGAACAGTTGAGAAGGTAATCTTGAGGAAAAACTCTTGTCTTAGCCTTGTTGAAGGGAAGACATGTATCCTGATTCATGTTGAGACTGGACATGGTGTTTAAGCCAACTTTCTCTTATATGTAAATTAGTTTGTTTCTAAAGTTTGGAGACATGAGAGACATACTAAACAGTATATATTTTTGTGAAGAGTGGGATTTGTAATATGTCTGAAGTTCAAATATACATTGTTAGTTGAAGCAAATGAAACTTTGTATGTCTACTTATTTTTATAAGTAGAAAGAGTCTTAAGAGATTCCTGTACCTAGCAGCATACTTTGGAGAATAATTGAAAGAGAATTTGCAGCAGCAGGCTAGCCAGCAAGGAAGGTCAGCCGAGAATGTCAAGTACGCCATCTCGTACAAGAAGTGGAAGTTAGTATATTTACTTTGCTCTTAAACTGTCATCCAAAGCCGTTAGACTGCCCATGCCATGGGCTCCTGTGGAACACACAGGTCTGAGCTCATTGTGTGGTGATGGTACTCACGATTCCAGAGAGTACTGCATAACAATTGATAAGTCATGCTCAAAACACTTGTAGCATAGCAGCTGTATGGGTTGGCAGCATGTCAGGGCCCACAGTTGCCAACCCAAGGGCATCACACCCCATTAAATACCGGAGCACTAAGCTACAGCAGACCGTTCTCTTCAGTGCACTGAGTCGTGTACAGTCTCGAGTTACTGCCGAGTCATCCATCATCTCCGAGACTTAGTGTCCATAGGCATCTTATGCCAGCTCTGGAGTCTCTATAGGCATCAACAAGAGGCACAGCGACAGGACTGTAATATTTTAGAGAACTTGTAATAATTTCAAATGTCTAATTGTGATGGACATTTCACAAGTAGAAGCACAGTTTAAGTTGAGTATTTCATATGCCAACTAGCTCTGCAGATGATGAAGAAATTGATGAAATGTATGATGAGATAAAAGAAATTATTCAGGTCATGAAGGGAGACGAAAATTTAATAGTCATGGGTGACTGGAATTCGAGAGTAGGAAAAGGGAGAGAAGGAAGCATAGTGAGTGAATATGGATAGGGGCTAAGAAACGAAAGAGGAAGCCGCCTGGTAGTATTTTGCACAGAGCATAACTTAATCATAGCTAACACTTGGTTCGAGAATCATAAAAGAAGGTTGTATACATGGAAGAATCCTGGTGATACTAGAAGGTATCAGGTAGATTATATAATGGTAAGACAGAGATTTAGGAACCAGGTTTTAAATTGTAAGACATTTCCAGGGGCAGATGTGGACTCTGACCACAATCTATTGGTTATGAACTGTAGATTAAAACTAAAGAAACTGCAAAAAGGTGGGAATTTAAGGAGATGGGACCTGGATAAACTGACTAAACCAGAGGTTGTACAGAGTTTCAGGGAGAGCATAAGGGAACAATTGACAGGAATGGGGGAAAGAAATACAGTAGAAGAAGAATGGGTAGCTTTGAGGGATGAAGTAGTGAAGCCAGCAGAGGATCGAGTAGGTAAAAAGACGAGGGCTAGTAGAAATCCTTAGGTAACAGAAGAAATATTGAATTTAATTGATGAAAGGAGAAAATATAAAACGCAGTAAATGAAGCAGGCAAAAAGGAATACAAACATCTCAAAAATGAGATCGACAGGAAGTGCAAAATGGCTAAGCAGAGGACAAATGTAAGGATGTAGAGGCTTATCTCACTAGGGGTAAGATAGATACTGCCTACAAGAAAATTAAAGAGACCTTTGGCGAAAAGAGAGCCACTTGTATGAATATCAAGAGCTCAGATGGAAACCCAGTTCTAAGCAAAGAAGGGAAAGCAGAAAGGTGGAAGGAGTATATAGAGGGACTATATAAGGGTGATGTTCTTAAGGACAATATTATGGAAATGGAAGAGGATGTAGATGAAGATGAAATGGGAGATACGATACTGCGTGGAGAGTTTGACAGAGCACTGAAAGACCTGAGTCGAAACAAGGCCCCGGGAGTAGACAACATTCCATTGGAGCTACTGATGGCCTTGGGAGAGCGAGTCCTGACAAAACTCTACCATCTGGTGAGCAAGATGTATGAGGCAGGCGAAATACCCTCAGACTTCAAGAAGAATATAATAATTCCAATCCCACAGAAAGCAGGTGTTGACAGATGTGAAAATTACCGAACTATCAGTTTAGTAAGTCACAGCTGCAAAATACTAACGCGAATTCTTTACAGGCAAATGGAAAAACTGGTAGAAGCCAACCTCGGCGAAGATCAATTTGGATTCCGCAGAAGTGTTGGAACACGTGAGGCAATACTGGCCCTACAACTTATCTTAGAAAATAGATTAAGGAAAGGCAAACCTACATTTCTAGCATTTGTAGATGTAGGGAAAGCTTTTGACAATGTTGACTGGAACACTCTCTTTCAAATTCTAAAGGCGGCAGAGGTAAAATACAGGGAGCGAAAGGCTATTTACAATTTGTACAGAAACCAGATGGCAGTTATAGAGTCGAGGAGCATGAAAGGGAAGCAGTGGTTGGGAAGGGAGTGAGGCAGGGTTGTAGCCTGTCCCCATTGTTATTCAAACTGTTTATTGAGCAAGCAGTGAAGGAAACAAAAGAAAAATTCGGAGTAGGTATTGAAGTCCATGGAGAAGAAATAAAAACGTTGAGGTTCGCCGATGACATTGTTATTCTGTCAGAAACAGCAAAGGACTTGGAACAGCAATTGAACGGAATAGACAGTGTCTTGAAATGAGGATATAAGATGAACATCAACAAAAGCAAAACAAGGATAATGGAATGTAGTTGAATTAAGTCGGGTGATGCTGAGGGAATTAGATTAGGAAATAAGACACTTAAAGTAGTAAAGGAGTTTTGCTATTTGGTGAGCAAAATAACTGATGATCTTCGAAGTAGAGAGGATATAAAATGTAGACTGGCAATGGCAAGGGAAGCGTTTCTGAAGAAGAGAAATTTGTTAACATTGAGTATAGATTTAAGTGTTAGGAATTCATTTCTGAAAGTATTTGTATTGAGTGTAGCCATGTATGGAAGTGAAACATGGACGATAAATAGTTTGGACAAGAAGAGAATAGAAGCTTTCGAAATGTGGTGCTACAGAAGAATGCTGAAGATTAGATGGGTAGATCACATAACTAATGAGGAGGTATTGAATAGAATTGGGGAGAAGAGGAGTTTGTGGCACAACTTGACAAGAAGAAGGGACCGGTTGGTAGGACATGTTCTGAGGCATCAAGGGATCACCAATTTAGTACTGGAGGGCAGTGTGGAGGGTAAAAATCGTAGAGGGAGACCATGAGATGAATACCCTAAGCAGATTCAGAAGGATGTAGGTTGCAGTAAGTTCTGGGAGATGAAGAAGCTTGCACAGGATAGAGTAGCATCGAGAGCTGCATCAAACCAGTCTCAGGACTGAAGACAACAACAACAACAACAACAACATTTCTTCATATTTAATAAATATCATTTCATTACTCATTATTGGGAATCTTTCTGGTTGAAGATAATCTACGCAGTCGTCCATTCCCAACACATTGTCCCTCTGCGTGCTTATTGTGAAGCCAGAAATTTGAAATTGATCCAATCTTCAAACTTATTTTACACCCAAACATGAGAGCTCTGGATATGGTTACCTTATAACAAGCTTATCTACTTAGCCCCTCGGCAACTCTTAAAAGTCTGTAATCCAAAGTTAGTAAAATTTACAACTCGGTTCGTTCAAGTTCAACAGTTATGAAACATGATACTGTAATTAAATGTGAGCATACTTCCCTTGCAGTTACAGATGCAGACATAAGTAAAAAGCACAATGTAGGACTATCGGATGAGAAATTCAAAGTAGATGTGCCAGGATGGTTATGTCCATAGTTAGTGCTATCTGAACTGCAAAATTAATTCATCTTATTGGTAACAATGCAAGAGGAACAAACATTAACTGACAAATATTGCACAGTTCTTTTCAATGCAATAACCGGAGAAAAAAAAATTGTAAGAAGAGGTCTGGATTCCAAAAAGAAAAGGAAGTATGTCACCATTCATCAGGACAACATAACTGCATTCAAAAGTTTTTTGACAAATGGGAAATTGAGGAATTTGAAGTAAAAACTGTCAGAACATCTACTTTATTCACCATACTTAGCAGACAAAAATTTTTGGAACATTGTTATAGAGAAAACAGCAATTTTATGATATTACAACTTACTTCAGTAAACACAGTTGTGATCACATTTAAGTTGTTTATTTCTTTTTTTAGATGTTTGATTTTGATCTTCTCAGAGATTATCCTCAGATCTTACACTCCTTGATGATCATAGGAACTATTGGCATGGAGCAGGTCTGTCTGTACAGGCATGGAGAACAGCAGTGAGAAGCTCAAAACTGATCATCAAAAAATAAACAATTTTAATGTGATCACAACTGCATGTACTGAAATAAGTTATAATAGTTAGTAGACCTTCTACAGTTAGTAACCCTCCTAGTGCCACTGGGGTCAATATGACCCCATAAGCACACTTTGAAGTAAAATATCTCCCTTGTTTTCAAAACGATTATTTTCAAAATTTGACTTTGTCTCTCTAAGATGCTTGTATGCAATGACATTGTTCAGTTTTACATTTACAACATATTAAAATTTATTCATCAGCTATGCACTGAGTACAACTGAAATCAGCATGACCCCAATCTAAAATTTTTGTTTTGTTTCTTGAATGTAACATTATGAAAACAGTACGGCGAATGTTACGTTGAGCAGATGTTAGACGAAACACCTGCAACAACAAAACTAACATTTCCCACTTATTATTTATACCCATTGTTGCCATTTCTTGCCTCAGTGTGTGCATGTACTACATTATGACTAGAAAACATTTGAGTAGTGCTGAAATACAAGCAATTTTCAATGAAGAAGAGGAATTAGGAGATATGCCATCTGATGACGATGAAGAAATTTATGCTATGATTTCTGGAGGTTAAAATCAACTGAAGATTCTGATGAAGATGGAGATTTGGAAACTCTACTTCCTGAAGTTGCTGGCATCTCAGATCAGAATGTTTTCAAGTAAGTATGCATAATCTACCATAGGTCTGCAAAAACTTTAATAGTAGTACTACTAATAATTTGTAAGTATATATGTAAAATAATAATCCCATTTTTTTCAGGTCAAGAAATGGAAATGAAACATGGGGAAAAATCCTGTTAGATTACATGGGAGACAGCCAGCACAAAATATACTGAAGATGGCTCCAAGTGCCATGAGGTGTACTGTAAGGAACATAAATACTGTGCAGTCAGCATTTGAATTATTTATGAAGTCCAGCATTTTCCAGATAATTCTGAAGTGGACCAACAAAGAAGGTAGCATTACTTTCAGCAACAAGTGGACAGATAGATATTGATAGAGAAGAATTCGAATGCTTTCTTGGCCTGCTTATTCTTGCAGGAGTGTACAAAGGTAACAATGAGGGCATAGTGAATTTATGAAACAAAGAGCATGGCTGACCTATTTTCAATAGTTATATATGTAGGAACTGCTTTACAGAAATATCACGCTGTATTCGGTTTGATGATGCTCAGCACCAGCAACAGAATCGTAGCCCTGATAAATTGGCTCCTATAAGGGATTTATTTGAACAGTGGTTATGCACATTAAATGATGCATATGAACCACATAAGAATACTACAGTTGATGAACAATTGGCAACTTTTAGGAGTAAGTGTCCATTTCGCCAGTACATCCCCTCAAAACCTGGAAAGTATGGTATAAAGATATGGGCTGCATGTGACAGCACTAATTACTACGTCACACACGTGCAGGTGTACACAGGAAAGGGCGAAGGCCAACCTAGAGAAATAAATCAGGGAAAAAGAGTAGTGTTAGAATTGACAGGACATTTATCCAGAGTGGTAGAAATATCACAAAAGATAATTTCTTTACAAGTTTGGAGTTGGTAAAGGAACTAGAATGAAAACAAATGACACTGTTAGGAATGCTAAGAAAAAGTCATCATGAACTACCTACAGAATTTATAGAAGCAAGAGGAAAAACTGTAGCTCCATGTCTTTTTGGAATCCAGGCATCAGCCACAATTGTCTCCTATTGTCCAAAAAAGGGGAAGATAGTGACATTGCTCAGTATTATGCATTTCAGAGAGGAAATAGGTGACAGTGATGTAGCAAAACCTATTATAATTCTAGACTATAATGCAACTAAATCAGGTGTAAACACAATTAGCAAGTTAGTCAGGACCTACGCCACAAAATGTATGACAAGAAGATGAACCATGGTTATTTTTTATAATATTTTGGATAATAGGGCCCTAAATGCTTTCATAATTTGGCTGGACTTAAATCCTGACTGGAATAAGAAAAACCAATTACAGAAGAAGAGAATTTCTTCTGGAACTGGAAAAAAGTCTAGTACAGAAAAACAGAAGTCGGCGCAGCAAAACTTCTCTTCCTCGTCCTCCTCCTTCAGCAGAAGTGCACAAAGGGGCAAAACATGGACGGTGCTCCCCACGCGAATGTTCAGTGGATAGGAAACATTCAGAAACGTGCATAAGATGCTTTCTTTTGTCTGTAAACAACATTCAGAGATTCTTTGTTTTAAATGTAAAGAGTTGCTTTGTTTTAAATGTAAGCATCTATGAGATCAAGGATTAAGACAAGACGTGTAAGTGCTGATGCACGTAGTTCACCTGGTTTCAAAAATGGTTCAAATGGCTCTGAGCACTATGGGACTTAACATCTGAGGTCATCAGTCCCCTAGAACTTAGAACTAATTAAACCTAACTAACCTAAGGACATCACACACATCCATGCCTGAGGCAGGATTCGAACCTGCGACCGTAGCGGTCGCGCGGTTCCAGACTGAAGCGCCTAGAACCGCATGGCCACTGCGGCCGGCTCACCTGGTTTTAATCAGTAATGTATGCTTTTATGTAAATTCATTAAAATAAATAAAATTCTGCCAATATATCCTGGGTTAATTACTTGAGGTGCTATTTACCCCACTCAGTGTAACAAAAAAATTCTGGTAGTAGGAGGGTTAAGTGGCATAATTTTTCCTTTTATTAGACTGCCTAACACAGTCAGCTACATATGCAAAATATGAAATTACTTTAACAGAAAATACACGTCCATATTTAATCACACAGCTACTGGTGAGGCAGCATTCAGATAATGACTCAGCCAGAATCAAATTTCAGAGATGGAATCTACTCCATGATGAAATGACCTGTATGAGACTATGCTGATAAATAAGTGCATCTTTTCATCTAAGATACAGTCTTTCAATGCTGAGTTGATAAATGTCCTCCCTGCCTGTGTAAGTGCCATAAACATATATCACTGACCAGGAATCAAACACTAGGTTTGTAATCAAATACAAAACATTTAGATTTGTGGTGACACTTGCTAAATGGAACAACAAACAATATAGAAAAAAGGAGTGAGGCAATAAAAAGCTGATACTCTTAATACTTAAACTGGATATCATTTACCTCTCATCTTTGTTCCTGAGATGAACTCAAAGTCCTCTTTACGCTGAGGTTCAAAGAACGCCATGCGTCCAGCTTTCTTGTCATATGCAGCTACTCTGAAAGGTATTATTTCAAGTGCAGACAGCCCAGGAGCCATACGCAGCACACGAGCTCCATGTGTTGCATCGTACAGGTCTCCTTTTTCACGCTCTGGATGAGGCATGCCAGCTGGATCTCTGCCAACTATGTAAAAGTTTGCTCCAGCATTCTGAAAAAAGGAAAATACATACAATGGTTAGTGGAAATGTTGACTTTTAAGGAACTGTATCAAAAGGAAAAGTCACCTGAGCAAACTATAAAATTATGACACTGAATTTCTGGTCATTACTTACCTCCAAGATGCAAAACTTTTGATACTGCTAATAAACACTGATAAAAGTATATGAAACTACCCTGGTGTTCAGAACTATAGTTCCTTCCTTGGAGAGGAGAGAGGGCTGGGTTGGGGTCTGAGTGACTTGTCCTTGATTTTTAACCTTCCCTAAACTATACCTACTTCTTTCTGTGGAGGAAACTAATATTTTCATAAGCCAGAATAGTTTGTGGACTTCTATATGTGTCTACCGGCAGTACTAAAAATTTTGACTCATAGAGACAGGTATTGGCTGTAAATTCCCTCACATAGATGTTGAAAAAAAATCTAGATAAGTATTCTGCAAACTGTTCTGAAGTGCATGACTTTTAAAAAACTAACATAGCAGAGATGCTAGGTCATAGATACACAACAGGAAGATAGTCTTTTTGTTGTGGCTATCTGCTACTTAGCATCTCCACTATATGGTGAAGAGCAACTAGCCTTTCCATAATAAGTCAAATCTATTATAATATATAAAAGTGATGAATATAATTGGCAGAACAACTTTTTCTTTCAAAACAGTGTTGCGCTTATAGTTATAAGACTCAAATGCTGTTCACCTATTAGTACGCCACAAGCATTGAAGCCAATTACAATTAACAAGTGCATTTCGGGCTCTAGAGAACGGAGAAACTAAAGAGCTAAATATGAGAAATGCAGCTTTGACAAATATTAAACTGGAAACAGATATGTTGCAAAAGCAAAGAGGAACAAAGGAAACATAATTTCAGGAAACAAGGTAAGTGACAAAGAAGACATGAGATGTGCCATACTGTTATAACAAAACTGGAGACCATACTGAAGGTACCGTTATCTATATAGTACAAGTAAGGAAATGAACACAAAGATTATAGTGTGAGACTGGGCGCACTGTTGAAGTTCTACCACAAGAAGTAGCAGTTAGTTGTATAGAAAGAGATCAATGGGAATGATGGAATAATAAAAGAAATGACAGAATCATGTGAAAGGTGAAGCAAAATGCACCCAGTTGTTCTCATTATATTTGCACAAGGATATGATACCTAACAGTTGGAACAATTCTTTAATTATTATACTTCACAAGAAAGGGAGCTGGGAAGATGTAAAGAACTACAAGTCCATTAGTCCTTTGTACATAAAATAAGATTTTTACAAAAATAATTACTAATTGTCTGGTAAAATCCTTCAGACTTTAGTGATGGAAGAGAAACAAGCTGACTTTAGAGTGGGTATATCAACAGGTTGTCAGCAAAATTACAGAGAGAGTAGCAAATATCAGGTACCATTTTATAGACTGCGAGAAAGCATTTGACTCTGTTACAATAAAATCTGTGCTCACACCATTTGAGAACCAAAGGGTAGAACCCACCTACACCTTTTTTTGGAGAGTATGTAGAATAAGGGTACAGCTTCCATTCAATTACATCCAGAGAGTAAATAGGAATGAGAAAGGAGTTAGGTAAGGTGAATTCATTTCAAATCTAGTTTCTGCTATCTTGGAAAAGGAATCCTAATCAATAAGCTGGGATGAATAACGAATGAACAAAAATTGATCTTCTCTGAATGACCTTCAGTGTGTAGATCTTTCTTTTACTTGCTTGAAATCTAGAACAATTCAGCAAAGGAAGAGGAATTGAACAGAGCAAGTATGACAGAAGGGCTGAAGATGAATTACAGTACAACCAGAATAATGCACAATCAGTACACTGATAGCAAGACAGTAACAATTAATGAAGAAGTTATTGTAATGGTTAGTCAATTTATACTACTCAGATAAATGAAAACATCAAGTCAATAGGCACTTAAAGAAATAAATAGGAGGGTAAAATGGCTTGGAATTCATTTAGGAAACTGAATACTATGTTCAGATGTGTATTCCCAAGGTGCCTTAAACAAAATGTCTGTAACCTGTGTTAGAGACGCCAAACTAGGGCTCCAAACTGAAAGGAGTACTTTAAGATTACTTCATAGGGCATATAATTAGCAGCAGACACTTAGCGCACCAAGCTGTGGGGTGTGCCCAAGTGCAGGATTTGCATACAGTGTGTGTCACAGTTAGTAGCGAAAACTGACAATGGAGAAAGTGTACGAGGGAAAAATAGAGGAGCAGGATAGCACCAAATGATAATTCACTTTTGTGGAAATATGTTCTCGAAGTGTCCAGTACATACATATACATATTCAGATGTATTTTGAGAATAACAACGTACTGAATGACAAACCGTTTGAATTTAGACTACACCAATGAACTATAAAAGCTATTTAAAGCCTGTTAACTCCAATTTACAATGGTTATGAAAAGGGAACTGGCACCTGTGCCGCATTCATAGACTTGGTGAAGCTTTTGATTCTGTATCACATGAGATTATTGCAAAAACAAAAAAGAGAATACTATGACACTGTAGATAAACCACTAAATTAAGTTAGGTTTTAGGTCAACGAAGATAAAGAGAGGAATCCCACAGTGCTATGCTCTTGGACCATTTCTCTGCAATGTTGATGTTAATGGCTTCACAAACTATGTGGCTTGCAAAAATGTCCTATATGCTTATGGTATGACTACGACTTCATCCAGTGAGAATATGCAGATAGTAATAGACAAAAGTACGGAACTATTCGAAGAAAGCAGCCACTGGTATAAAGCTTATCAGATAAGTGTAAATAAAACAAAAACAAAAGAAATTTATTTTAGTCTAGAGGCATGAAAGGAAGGGAGTTAAAGCGTCAAACTGTTGAACCCCATAATAGACCAGACTCTCATGCGATGAGCATTACAGGTAAACTTACATGTGTGATTTATCTACTTTATAAACTAAGAAATTCTAGCACTATAAATTTATTAGTTATCTGTTGCTATGTGTTTTCTCAGTCACAGCTGCAGTATGGGGTTCTATAATGGAGAAATTTATCAGGTACAAACTGTGTATTCTTATGGCAGACAAAGTAATCAGATGTATTCAAGGGTTGGGTCCTAGAGAATCCTGTAAAAAACATTTCAATCAACTCAATATAATGACAGTCTCAAGTCTCTATATGTATAAGTGCTTAATATATGTCTAAGAAAATATATAGAAATATAATAGAGGGAAACATTCCACGTGGGAAAAATATATCTAAAAACACAGATGATGTGACTTACCGAACAAAAGTGCTGGCAGGTCGATAGACACACAAACATACACATGAAATTCAAGCTTTCGCAACAAACTGTTGCCTCATCAGGAAAAAGGGAAGGAGAGGGAAAGACGAAAGGATGTGGGTTTTAAGGGAGAGGGTAAGGAGTCATTCCAATCCCGGGAGTGGAAAGACTTACCTTAGGGGGGAAAAAAGGGGTATACACTCGCACACACACATATCCATCCGCACATGTGTATGTGTGTGTGTGTGTGCGAGTGTATACCCCTTTTTTCCCCCTAAGGTAAGTCTTTCCGCTCCCGGGATTGGAATGACTCCTTACCCTCTCCCTTAAAACCCACATCCTTTCGTCTTTCCCTCTCCTTCCCTTTTTCCTGATGAGGCAACAGTTTGTTGCGAAAGCTTGAATTTCATGTGTATGTTTGTGTTTGTTTGTGTGTCTATCGACCTGCCAGCACTTTCGTTCGGTAAGTCACATCATCTGTGTTTTTAAAAATATATAGAAATTTACTCTGAGAATAAATTGACATTTTCATAGTTCCAGAAACAACTGCATGCTAGGCGCACCATTTTAAAATCTGCCAAAGGCAAACACATAAGACTTAAGACCATTTTACACGAGCGGTTCCCTTAAACACTTTGGCTATTGGAGCATGTGTCCCATCCAACCCAAATCTCCATATACCACACACTACAGAGGAGTGCCCCCGCCCATGCATGGAAGTCCGAAGGAACAGACACCACACTAATTTATATGCACCTGATAGCATAATGATCTTTCAATGCAGATGCACAATTATGTCTGACCACTCATAGGAATACAGTAGTGCTGTGAGCAAAAAGGAATAATAGACAAAGGACATTTCCCTTTAGTGTGTGGCCTAAAGCAGGAAATCTGGGTTTGAATCCCACTCTAGCGCAAATTTTTATCTGACATCACTGAGTTACTCCACTGCCCCATTCCAGCAAAAGTCAGATACTTCTATTGTCAAGTGTCATAATCAGTAAAAATACTTATTCTAAATAAGTTTAAGTTAGAATTAGAGGAATGGTTTAAAAATAAGGCAAGTTATTCAAGTGAAGAATACCTTCAAAGTAACTTGAAGGACGTGTATAATAAGGAAAATGTGGTGACCACTACCATTAAATCTTCATGCCAAGCAGTGGTGCACTCCATTAAGCATGGCCAAGAAATACATCGTTGATGCGCTCATCTGTGTCGGTGCCCCCATGCTAACATCGCATGGCGCCTTCAAGCGCATTCACCTCAAAACACAGTGATTGGCCACCTAGAATATACAACAACCCAGCTCCATTAACTATGGAGCTTTATTTAACATCATTCCTGATGTCTGCAAGCCAGTTCTCATCATGTTGTATTTCTACTCCACAACTCAGAAGCGCTATGCTGCGGTGGACCTGCTGTATGATGTTGATTTGACTGCGCTCTGGACTTGGAATCCGAATGCTATATTGTAACTTGGACTTCAATGTCTACTAGACTTAGTATGTCAATGGAATTGTGATTTCCACCCAAATTCTGCACTTCACTTGCACTTCCTGGACATTGGTACAACCACCATCAATTTATATAGTTTTCCATAAAGTGTTTATCTACAACTTGGCACTTGGTAACAGAATTACACACATCAAAAAAAGTTTTGCATCATCACGGTTCCTGAACTCCTGAAGATAGACACTGACTGTGGCTATTGTATCACAGACACAGTCCCTTTGGCTGTTGAGAGCTGTAAACAACCACGCATAAGCAGCACCTATTAGACGCAGGGTGTCCAAAAGCCGATCAGTTCCAGTCATTCCACCAGGAAGGAGGTACACAGCTCATGTTGTCTGTAGTTCAGCCCAGCCTAATTGGTCAATACCACAGTTTGATTGTGTCCAAATTGTTACTTTGTGCCAGGAAGGGCTCTCAACAAGGGAAATGTTCAGGCGTCTCAGAGTGAACCAATGTGATGTTGTTCGGACATGGAGGGGATACAGAGAGACAGGAACTGTCAATGAGATGCCTTGCTCAGGTTGCCCAAGGGCTACTACTCCAGTGGATCACTGCTACCCACGGATTATGGCTGAGGAACCCTGACAGCAAAGCTACCATGTTGAATAATGGTTTTCGTGCAGCCATAGGAAGTCGTGTTATGACTCAAATTGTGCGCAATAGGCTGCATGATGCGCAACTTCACTCCTGACCTCCATGGTGAGGTCCATCTTTGCAATAACGACACCATGCAGCATGGTACAGATGGGCCCAACAACATGCTGAATGGACCGCTCAGAATTGGCATCATGTTCTCTTCACAGATGAGTGTCGGCCCCATCGTGCACATCTTGTGAATGACTTCCTTTAGGATAATGAAATCGCTTGAATAGAGTGGCCAGCATGTTCTCCAGACATGAACCCTATCGAACATGCCTGGAATTGATTTAAAAGGGCTGTTTATGGACAATGTGACCCACCAACCACTCTGAGGGATCTACGCCGAATCGTCGTTGAGGAGTGGGACAATCTGGACCAAAAGTGCCTTGATGAACTTGTGGTTAGTATGCCATGATGAATAGAGGCATGCATCAGTGCAAGAGGACGTGCTACTGGGTATTAGAGGTACTGGTGTGTACAGAAATCTGAACCATTACCTCTGAATGTCTCACTGTATGGTGGTACAACATGCAATGTGTGTTTTTCATGAGCAATGAAAGGGGCAGAAATGATGTTTATGTTGATCTCTATTCCAATTTTCTGTACCTGTTCCGGAACTCTCGGAATCGAGGTGGTGCAAAACATTTTTTGATGTGTGTATTTATATCAGCGTTGTGTCAATAATCCATAGAAGAGTGATATATTTGTTGTGTTATTCCTAGTTATAACATGATAAAATGCTGATGAGCCAGCAGCCCTCTACAATGGAAGCTCTACTCCTGCAACTTATTCATCAGTAGGACGAGAACCAGAAGCTGCTACAGAACACCTTCCAGCCACTTCTTCAAAGCTTACTGCAGGCGCAAACAACACAGCAAGTGCTGGCTTTTCCTTCCTTTGATGAGGCTTTAGAGGATTGGGAAGCCTATGAATCAAGATCACTGGGGCATTTCCATGCATTCAGGGTAACTGACACTAGGCTCGTGAAATCTTTGTTTATGTCTTGGTCAAAACCTGAGGCTTACCAGTTACTGTGCAAAGTGGCCCCCTTATCTAAGCCTTCAGAGCTAACCTTTTCAAATATTCATTTGTTGCTGACTAAATATTACCAGAGGCCTACCCATGTTATTTCCTCATGGGTAGCATTTCATCAATGCAAGAAACAGCCAGACCAGACTCATAGAGAACGGGAAGAGTTGAAAGGTTTAGGGCAAAAATGTTGTTTTGTTCCCCTAAAAGTGAGGAGTCATATGCAGAAGAAATACTCAGGGACATGATCATCCGGGGTATGCCAGACAGGGATTTCCAGCACAAGGCACTTCAACTTGAAGACCCAGGCGGGATGCCATACTACTAATCAACATCGTCCTCCACCTCGCATGAGCTGATCAAACCGGTCTTGGATTCTGAAACAATTGCCATCATGTCTGGATTGTTTAAAAAAAATCAACGTGAAGACTGTCCTAAGAGATGGGCCTATTGGCAAAATTGTTCTGCCAATGGCCATTTTGCTTCTGTATGCCAGAAGTCCCATGAGGCAAGACAGCCTCCTGCCCAACAGATGGATGTTAATCTGGTAGCCACTATAGACCACCAAGAGACCTCCAATAACCTTTTCATAGAAATGCAAATTACAGAGACACCAGTTCAATTACAATTAGACACCGGCACAGCTGTGAGCATTTTGAATTACGGTACCTATTTGATACTTGGAGCTCCTCCCTTGCAAGAAACGAAGAGATGTCTAATGGGGTATAATAAACAAACAATTCCAGTCAACTGCCAATGACATATAATGTTACCCACCACATTACCTTCTTAGTTGTTTACAGTGATTCCGCTGAGAACTTGTTTGGACTTCTGCTGAGAACTTGTATGGACTTAAGTCTTTTCAGAAATTTGGATTTTCAATATACGATTCTGTGAATTTGGTATCCAAAGATGTTCTATACTCAAACCTAGAGACACTTTGCCAGGGTTATGAGGACCTGTTCACCCCAGAACTTGGCACCACAAAGGATTTTGAGGTGCACATTGCACTGAAACATGATGCACAGCCTCGGTAGTTTTGAGCCCGCACCATTCCATCAGCTCTCAGACACCAAATAAAGGAAAATTTGGATTGCCTAACTGCAATTGGGGTTCTAGAACCTATTCCTTCTAGTCAGTGGGCTACCCCATTAGTCACAGTGCTAAAGCCATCAGGGAAGATTCGCCTGTGCGATGATTTTAAAGTAACTGTCAACGCCCAATCAGAGATTAAGACATATCCTATTCTGAAGCCAGATGATTTACTGTCAAAATTGAAAGGTGGAAGCTTCTTCTCTAAAACAGACTTAGCATATGCATACCTCCAATTTACCCTTGATGCAGAATATCAACAGTTTCTTACACTTACCATGCCACACGGGCTTTGATTCCGCTGAGAACTTGTTTGGTAGGTACACCTTCACAAAGTGAAATCTTTATTCAGCGCCTCCAGCCTGAGATTGAATATCTCAGCCACATCATTTCCAGCTCAGGCATTTGACCTCTGGATAAACATGTTGAAGCCATAATCAAACTTCCCAGACCATCAGTGCTTAAGCAACTTCATTCCTTTCTGGGGAAGATATTGTATTACTGTAAGTTCTTACCCGCAGCAGCAACAGAAACCACCCCCTTGTCCCAGTTATGCAAAAAAGGAGTGTGTTTCCAGTGGACACCAGCTTGCGGGTGCACCTTCCACAGGTTGCAATCCCAGCTGGTGACTGTCTTTTGCGTCGCACGTTTTGATCCAACAAAACAGATAGTTACTGCAATGGACGCATCTGATACTGGCATCGGAGCAGTCCTGGCACACAGGGAGGCAGATGGCTCTGAGTACCCTGTGGCCTATGCATCAGAAACATTGACTGACACTCAGTGCAGTTACCCCCAAACAGGAAAAGAAGCACTGGCTATCATCTTCAAATGAAAAAAATTCCACATTTTTGTTTATGGCCCAAAATTTCACCTCATCACAGACCATAAACCACTAATCTCCTTATTCAGTCCAGCAGCGAAGATTCCAGACAGGACTGCTTACTGTCTCCAGCACTGGGCTTTATTTTTGGCATGCTACCAGTATGAGGTTCACTTCAGCAACATGACTGAGCATGTCAACACTGATGCGCTCTCCCAGCTATCATGGGGACTCAAGCCAGAGTTTGACAAAGAAGCAATTCCGTGTTTTCACATCAATGAAGAAGCAGAGGCTGCTGTAGATTCTTTTCCCATTACCAGTTCCCGGGTTGCAGACACAACCGGTAGCGATGAGGTACGTCAACAAGTCCGGAGTCACAAACTTCATGGATGGCCTGAATGACAAACTCCCAAGACTTCCACTGCCTTTCTCAGACTATGAGACATTGTCCAGTCACCAAACACAAGTAATTCTGGATGAAGATGAAGACATTCCACTGGCTCCTCCTGCTCCACCAGCTCCGTTGCTGAGTTCCACACCATTCAACCTTCACCCTGCAGCTGGGGTCCTGAGTCACCAACTCTGCTGAGGACTCAGGCGAGGACCCCACGGATGTGGCGTTCATTCACAACAGATGCTTCCCTGCTTCCCCAAGGGGAAGGGGTGTGGTACCTGCCACTATTAAATTCCCGCACCAAGCAGTGGCGCAATCCATGATGTGCGGTCAAGAAATGCATCATTGGCCGCACTTGTTCATGCGAGGCCTGCTGCTAATATCGCAGGCCACCTTCACATATGCACACTTCAAAACACAGAGATTGGCTACCCATAACACTCAGCGATTGGCCGCCCAGAATATACACTGACTCCAGCCACCAGCTCCATTAACTATGGAGCCTTATTTAACATTGCTCCTAATGTCCACAATCCAGTTCTCATTGTGTTATGTTTCTACTCTACAACTCGGATGTGCTGTGCTGCGGTGGACCTGCCGTTTAACGCGGATTCAGCTGTGCTCTGGACTTAGAATCTGAATGCTATACTGCAACTTGGCCCTTCACTGTTTACTAGGCTTAGTGTCTCAACAGACTTGTGATCTCTGCCAGAATTCTGCATTTCACTTGCACTTCCTGGACGTTGATGTAATCACCATCAATTTAAATAATTTTCCATGAAGTGTTCATTTACAACTTGGTGCTTGGTAACAGAATTGTTTGTATCACTGTTGCATCAGTAAACCATAGAAAGGTGATACATTTATTGTGTTATTCCTAGTCGTAACAGAAAACATCCTAATTAGAGTGTATTTATTCAAATAACGTGTGTAATCATAATATACTTTCTCATTCATGTAAAATGTAGATACTCACATATAATGTGAAACAGGAAGGAAGCGTGTGTACTTCTGTAATTAATATGGTGATACACAATGGAAGATATGGTGTAATTATTCACTTATAGTTAATATAATAGAGGGAAACATTCCACATGGGAAAAATTTATCAAAAAACAAGGATGATGTGACTTACCAAACGAAAGCGCTGGCAGGTCGAAAGACACACAAACATACACACAAAATTCAAGCTTTTGCAACAAACTGTTGCAGGAAAGAGGGAAGGAGAGGGAAAGACGAAAGGATGTGGGTTTTAAGGGAGAGGGTAAGGAGTCATTCCAATCCCGGGAGCGGAAAGACTTACCTTAGGGGGAAAAAAGGACGGGTATACACTCGCACACACACACATATCCATGCGAGTGTATACCCGTCCATTTTTCCCCCTAAGGTAAGTCTTTCCGCTCCCAGGATTGGAATGACTCCTTACCCTCTCCCTTAAAACCCACATCCTTTCGTCTTTCCCTCTCCTTCCCTCTTTCCTGATGAGGCAACAGTTTGTTGCGAAAGCTTGAATTTTGTGTGTATGTTTGTGTGTCTTTCGACCTGCCAGCGCTTTCGTTTGGTAAGTCACATCATCCTTGTTTTTTGATAAATTTTTCACTTATAGTTATGTAGATGTGTAATGATATATACTATAATGTAAACATGAATGCTTGTGTCTGTATATGTGCGGACTGGGATGACTCCTTACCCTCTCCCTTAAAACCCACATCCTTTCGTCTTTCCCTCTCCTTCCCTCTTTCCTGATGAAACAACCGTGGGTTGCGAAAGCTTGATATTTGTGTGTGTGTGTGTGTGTGTGTGTGTGTGTGTTTTTTTTTTTGCCCCCCCCCCCCCCCCCTATCTACCAGCACTTTCCCGTTTGGTAAGTCACAGCCCTTTTTTAATATACTATAAAGTAAATTATGTAATGAAAATCATCAATTTGCAAATTCCTTAAAAACTGTATGTGTTTAACTAAAAACTACATGTAAATGTATAATTTAAATTGGTGAAGCTAACTGCATGAGGCTGATAAACAAACATATCACTTCTAAACAACTAAATAAATGGATATGAGAAGGACACAAGTTGAGGGCATTATAGCAGCTCTTACAAAACTGAAATAGAGGCAGGATGGACTTACAGTGAGAGAAAATAATGGTTGATGGACTAACAAGATTTTGTATTGGGTTCCTCATAATGAGAAAAGCCTCAGAGAATGATAACATGGAAAATAGATTTACAACATAAAGAAACAAGCAGTTCAAACTTGGCTGCAAAAAGCTGAATATTATAATGCATGGAGAAGTTTGGATGAGGCTTCTATGCAGCAGTGCATGACCATTGGCTTAGGACGGTGACGATGAACAATTTTGAACAGTTTTGAAAGTGTCTCATTTACAACAACTATCAACTTTATTGTGGATGTTCTAAAGGTGCTCAGGCAGTGCAGTTTTACCTCCAACAGATGTCTTCAGATTCAAGCATACAACTCCAAATGCAGTTAAATAAATAGTATAATTTAAGTGTGACAGTTTATCATGTTACTGTGGTGTACTGGGTAAGACATTAAAAGAGCATGCAGGCTTGGCCAACTAACTTTTGTATAAGTTTTGCAACAGATCCGCAAGAGCAGATGATCTCCAGGTGGACAGAAACAGAGTGGAGTGATGATGGTACAGAAAGACAAGTATCAAACATGTAATTAGTAATTTAATTTCTGTCAGTATTTTTCCGCAACACACATTGAAAATTTTATCATGTGTTCATATGTTTTGTCTTTATTGTGTCTGCCAGATTTTGCAGTTAGAAGTAACCAAACTTAACTTATCAACCATCAAATGTAATTTGCTGTGGCCTTTTCCTTTTGGTGACTAGCGTATGTCAAATCATATTCCACTGGCTTGGGGAAGGAAGAGATATGTAAGTCTTCGTATGATAATGAACTGAGATGCATGCAGATAACATGTCTGATAAAGACATAGCTACTGAGGAGTAAAATAGGCTGTTGGAAAGAAACTGAAATTCATGGAGATATAGTGTGACAGGAAGCTGATAAATAACCCAGATAATGGCAAGATTTCACATTTTCCTTGCTGATTGCAGATTAAATGGAGTGATAATGTTGTCATGTCATAAACAGAATCAAGTCCAATTCTGTGTCATCAGTGAAGTACAAACTTGGCACTGAAAGCAAATTTATTATGAACGTGAACGTACAGCCAAAACAGAACCGACATCCTGGCTATAGCTTGCTGGTGGCTGTGTTCGAATTGGTGACCTGCAGCATGCCAGCCAGTGATGCTAGCTGCTATGCCACACTGCATGCAGCACAGCCCCCAGCATTCCACTCTCTGCTGGAGAAACAGTGACCACTATTTCAGAAGTTCTCTTTGGAGCCAGCAGTAGCAACCTGGATCCAGATCTTGTCACTGGTCTTCTGTGTGGCAGTGCTGGTGGGTCTGTGCATCCTGGTCATGTTGTCACATCCTCCTCACTATCATGAGGATCGAAGCTTCATGGTCACTGAGCGGGTCTTCTGTTTGCTTGAACAAGAATTCCACATAGTCAATTTGCAGCTAGGACTGTAATAAGGCTTCAAATGGAGGACATGAACGATTTCTCTGCAGTTTTGTCTTTGTGATGAAGGGTCATAATCCTTGACTTTGTATCTGATCTCTGACAAGTGACAAAGGATACGATATGGTCCAGAATAGCAATTTAGTAGCTTTTATGGTAGTCCCACTTTCTACACAGACATAAAAATCTATACAAAGTTTCCAGGCTGTATCTCACTGACCAGTACTAGGCATTATAACACTCTCAGTTTTTCTTCTGGGCATCCAGGATCCATATGTGAGCCAGGTGTTTTGCTTCTACAGTTTTGATGACAAGACATTTCATGTAATCATCCTGATTATCATCCAGTTGAAACGGGAACAGTGTATCCGTTGTTGCATCAGCATCACAACCGTGGAGCAGAAAGAACAGGGTGGAGCCTGTACTGCCTTGCTTCATTGTTTTGTATGTGAATGTCACAATAGGCAGAATTCTATCCCAATCTCCCTGTTCAACTCCAACATTAGTGTCAGTTAGAAAACTTTTCCATTGTCAGAGATGATCGCATGGAGTGATCCATGCTTGAAATTGATGTCTTCTACAAGGAATCTTGCAAGTTTTTCAGCTCTGGCAGTCAGCACAGCTTTGGTGACAGCACAGTGGGCGAGGTAGTGAGTGCAAATTATTATCCATTGATTCTGATTTGTCAACTTCAGGAACCTCTCGAAGAGGTTGATTCCTATTTGGTGAAATGGTACTGCTGCAGGCAGAACTAGCACTGCAAGCCTTTGAGATAATTGCAGCACATGCATTCCATTGCTGGTATTCCTTACAGTGGCTCGCATAGTATCTAACAGATTGGTAGAGACCTGACCAGTGGTATGTGTGTCTGATTCACTCCAGAGTCTTCATATGCCCCAGGTAAACTGATGTTGCAGCATTGTGGAAATACTTCGGGATAGCTGGCTGTAGATGAGCTGGGATGATAAGCAACCACTTCCACCCCATCAGATCATAGTCCCTCTTATAAAATGTTCCATTCTCCTTTGGTCAGTTCCTCATTCTTCAAGACTGTTGTGGTTTTCAGAAATGCTGAACCTCCTCTTTGTTCAGCAGTAATGTCATGTAATGCAGTGATGACTGAGATTTCATCCACACTGCTGTCTTCCACCAAAGGAACCACTGAAAGGCAGTCAGTGTCCTTGTGTTCGCATTCGTTTTTGTATATCAGTGTGACGCTGTATTCTTGGAGCCTCAGTGCTCACCTTCCCAGCTCACTCAAAGGATCACTTAGGCCAGTCAGCCAGTGTAGATAATGATTGTCTCACATAAAGATGGTTTGCCAAACAAATATGGATATAATGAGTTGATGGCCCAAACAACAGAAAGGCACTCTTTGTTGGTTGTAGAGTAGGTCCTCTCAGACTTGAGGGTACTCTGAAAGTTTAAGCTATCACCTTTTCCTGAATTTGTACAGTAACTACACCTATCCAGTACCTGCTAGCATTGGTGTGAAGGTCAGTCTCAGCATCCTCATCATAAACTGCTAGGGCTGGAGAAGAGGTTTGTGCACCCTTAAGGACAAGAAAAGACATTTAAAAAAATCATTTCAGGAAAATGTGACATCAAAGTCCTGTATGAATTGCTGGTTGTACAAGCACATTCCCAGAAAACTATTGATCATGGATGTGGCAAGGTGTCAGAACATTTGTGCTTGCTCTTATTTTCTCTGGATTGGGACAGACTCTCCCATCTCCACTAAGAAGGTGCCCTACAATTTTCTATTTCTTGAGTAATGAAGAGGCACTTCTTTGGATACATGTGGACACCTTTCAACATAATTTTCAGGTGGCTTAGATGATAATCAAATGTCTTTAATAAAAAATGACAGTGTCCTATAGACAGCAAAGACACAACGTTCATTTAAGGTGTCAAAGGTGTTCATCACACTTTTGAAGCTGGCAGGAGCCTGCAATGCTTATGGTTGTTGCTGGCATGTAAATATTTCCTGTGAGCCTGAGTAGCTTTTTGAAATCAACAAAAACTTCACAGTTTAAATGACTGTAACTTGTCTCGTTGATGATGGGGAAGCAACATTTTCAATACCAAACAACTGCCCAGAGCAGTGTTTGTTACATGTGCTTGTTAAAAATAACTTTTATCAGTCTGGAGATCTAATATTCCAAAGTCTTTGATTGCTTGTGATGCCTGCAAGAAGTACCATCCAAGAATAGCATTATGATTTCACTGGTAGTTACTCTTCCAGTACAAGTTCCTTTCAGCTGCAAGTATTTCCCATTTGTGACTTTTAGTACAATCACTTTCATATAATGGAACACAATCTTTTTTAGCTGTCAATGATAAACATTTGACAATACAGGAAAGAAAGCTCTTGACTCGACTAGTGCTCAGACAGGGTTGCCAGCAATGATAATCGTGATGAGGTTCCTGACATCTTGGTAAGTGTCACATATGAAGGATTTTCATCTGTGGTGGACTCATCTCAATAGATGGTTGCCTCACTAAATCTTCCTGAATTCAGTGACTAGGCGAGAGGCTGGTAACTTTGTACGATGATGGGGAACAGCTATGGCATGTAGGTGAACAGCCTTATCCGGGCTACAGTTGCGATGGTAGTGTAGCAGTTGTAGTCAAAAACTCATCTCCTTTCTCTGTAGTAGAATACAAAGTGTCCAGGACATCCAAAAGTGAAAATATACAAGTGTGTTTTCCTCTGTCCTCCAATATCTCTTCTTCTGTAAGGTCTTATACTTGGCGGAGCAGCTGATTTTACATGCACTAGTTGGGTACGAGGGTGTCATTTGATGGCTGTGGCTTAAGTCTGATCTGGCTGAGTCCATTCTGCCTGGTGTTTTTGACTGCTGGAAGAGATTGATTCTAAAGATATTTACACCTCTTTTTCAACATTCTCTATTACTGCCTGATGTATGAGGTTGACATTCATAGCTGCTACCTCTTGCTTACTCAGTCTGATATTTATAACTGCCAAAAAATGCTGTACCTCTTCTCTTACAATATGGTGTATGAAAGAGATGAGGCAAAAATCATCTTCCATAGCTGCCATAGGGGTCACATTCAGAAATCAGTCATACCCGTTTCATCCAACTCTTTCTGTCGCATTTTCTCAATCTGCTGGCATCTCTTGATGAATATCTCTGTTGTTGTGATATCACTCATCAGAAGAGTTGGGTAAATCTCTTCTGTGACTCCTTTCATCAAATGTGTAATTTTGTCAGCAGTCATATTCAGACTCTCAATGTAGCAGAGGATCAAAACATTCTGTATGTAGGACCAGGTCATTTCTTCATGATGTTGGATCCTTTCTTTCAACTGTTCTTCTGCTAAGCTTACTTGCTGCTGACTTTCACCAAACTTTTCTTCAGTTCAGCATTGAATTTATCCCAGATTTTGGGCTTCTCTTCATTTTTCTCACACCACTACTTGACTGTGATGTCCTGGTAAAATTATAGATTTTCCAAACACACCAAGTCCTCAACCTGTTATATTTGGTGACTCAGGCAAATCTTTTCAGAGATTTCATTGGATTCTGACTGGCACGTCTGGAAAACACTCTAAGGTGCCTAATGTGCAGCTGACTTACTGCTGTTTTAGTATCCGTTAGCCTCCTGAATGTACAGACCTTGAGAACAATATACTGGTTTGTATTCTGGTTCCTCTCCTTGTAGGTGATGCCTTTTACATTGTCTGACTGGAACCATGGTGATGTAGACATTTTGAAGAGCCTGATGTCTCACAAAACAGAATCATGTCGTAACTAAAATCAAGCCCAAACCTGAAAGCAGGGTCGTAAATGGAGTACAACACTTGGCACTGAAAGCACGTTTATCATGAATATGAACTTAAATCCAGAACAGAGCGGAAATGACCTCTTGGATGAATATTTCACAATATACAAACATAAGAAACTTTGAAAAACTTCCAGAAATGATAACTTCTTCTTCTTTTCCTTCAGTATTTGTCCCGCGTGCCTATGGGGTCCACTACATGGGTCCATTGTCTCCATTTTGCTCTATCATGGGTTGCATTTGAGTGGATGTCCACACATTTAAGGTCTTTACGAATCGTGTCAGCCCAACGTTGCTTAGGTCTGCCTTTGGGTCTTCTGCCTACGACTTCAAGTGTGTAACCTGCCTTGGCACTAGAGTCATCACCAGCCTGTAAGACAGGCCCACACCATTGAAGATGACTCTCACACATCTTGTCTTAGATTAGTGCAACACCAAACTGTTTCCTGATGCTGTCATTGGAAACATGATCTAACTTAGTTAGGCCCACTGTCCACCTTAGTATCTTTGTTTCCAGTCTTGACCTCTACGACTGCAATTTCTCTAGCGGGCCCTTCAACAGCATGGGTGATGGGTATTGGTGGATGGGGAAACTCTTCTGTTAAGATCTTCTTGAAGGAGCTGCGCCATCATCCTCTGCCCTTCTTCCAGTCAACTAGCAGATTACTGGTCTCATCACAGACTCTGTAGAACTGATGAACATCTTCTGAATTGTGATGTCATGCTTCAGTGAGTCGATATAAGTCCCGCTCTCCTTCACATGTGTCAAGTTTCGCATGTAGATCTGTTTTGCATCTCTTCAGGCTGTTCTGTATGCATTCCATCGCCCCACAGTTTTATCAGCAAGAAACTCTGGATACAATCATTTCTTTGTGTGTACCGTGTCTTTGACAGTGTAATTCCAAAGCCACATATCTTTATCCATCCTCCGTTGTCCTGGTTTTGTTGTCCCAAGAACTGCCTGTGTTGCCCCAAGAACTGCCTGTGCAGCTTCGTGAGCAGACTCTTTCAGTTTCTCCAAGATTTCTTCAACTGTAGTAACTGGTGGCAAAGTAATGTGGGCTATGATCCTCGAATTTACACCATTTGATTCTTGCAGGTCCTGTGTGATCTAGGTGCTTGTTTGTTGGTAGCTTGATTCGTAGCTTGCAAATAAATGGATCGTGTTGTGTCGAAACTGTTTCATAGGGAATGACCTTTGCATCAAGCTCATCTTTGAGATCACAGTGTCTCATGAGGATGTAGTCAACCTGTGTGGCATGAGTGCTGCTGTAATACGTGATTAGATGTGAGTCACACTTTTTGAACCATGTGTTCGCAATTGCCAGGTTATGAGCTTCTGAGAAATCAAGGATACGCTCACCGTTGTTATTCTTTTCTCAGAATCCATGCCCACTGTGAGCAGTATGTTCTTCCTTTCTGCACCCTATGTGCCCATTCACATCACCAGCAATGATGATGTAATCTTCTGGGGGCACTCCAACGATCTTTGCATCAAGCATCCTCCAAAAGGTGTCCTTGATGGAAGTTGCTTGGCCAGTTTGTGGAGTGTAGGCCCTGAAAAAGTGGATTTTTCTGCCATCTGTGATGTACATGATCTTCATCAGGCAATCATCATATCTTTGCACTTCAGAGACATTACCATCAGACTTGGATGACACTATAATGCCAACGCCACTAGCTGTTCCGCATGTGCCCTTATACGTCAGCTTGTAACCGCATCCAATGTCGTACGATTTGCTTCCGCTCCACCGTATTTCTTGAACCACACAGATGTCTATGCATCGGGTTTCAAGGACTTTAGATAGCTCATTGTACCATCCAGTCATGGTGCCAGTGTTGAGTGTTGCAAGACAGGATGTGAGGGCTAGCTTGTTTAGCCGTCAGCACCCGTGCGATGGTAACACTTGCATATTTCTCATACTGACCAGGCCATGCCAACACGCGTTGCCTACAGGGTATGCCCTAGCCTTTGTACCAGATCCAGAAGACAACATTTTCATAAACGTGACAGAATTTTTATGGTCAGCTCATCACATAGCCTGTCACCAAGCATTTTAGAGCTACTGCCAGCAGAAGGAAAGGTCGCTCATAACATGGAGAACAGATGCCTGTTGCAGCCACTCCTAACATGGAATACAGATGCTGCTGAAGTTGGTTCTTCCACCTTCTTTGCCATTGGGTCTCCAGACCTCATCCACCATTGAAGCTGTTGACTAACTTCAAGAGAAATGGAAAGAGAAAGAGCTCTGACAGTCGAAGAATGAGCTATCAGAAGCACTACTAAACCTTATCATCAGTAATCTGAGAACTATCCTGTGGATGATAAAATTTTGTGAAATACAGATGACAAAGAAATTAGTTTCTTCGTGTCACTATCACATAAGCACTAAGAATGAAAAGATATTCAGCAAAGGGGAAAATATAATACTGACATCAGGACTGGTATAAGAACAAGTAGGATAGCCCCACCTTGCCCTTGCCCTGCTACACACTGTCAATCCAGTATTCAAAGCCAAAGAGAGATTATTCGACAGGACAGAGGGTTATAGCAACTATTCTCAGAGTTCAAAAGTCTTACATAGAAGAAGCGCCACAGTGGGTCGAGTTACCAGCTTCTGCCATGACAATTCCCATAACAAGGATTGAACTGGAGGGAAGATTGTCACTTTTGATATAATGTTATAAAAGTTCCTTGTCCATATTTTAAATGCTTTCAGTCAAATATTATGATGGTTATGGGCCTGCTTTCACCTTTCATACTGGTAAGTGAGGATCTTAACAATCTTTTTCTGTTGAAGAAATATCTGTATTACGTAAAGGACTCTCACACAGTACTTACCATTCGAGCCTTTGCATGCCACTGAACTTCAGTGGGTCCTGCATACTGCATTGGAGATGGGAAAATCGCCAACAGGGTAGACTCTGGATCGAGTACTCCTTCATCTAATACTGCTTTATGCTGCTCCATTCTCACTGGCAGGGGTACATCATCATCCTTTGTCCAACCACCCAAAGGATGCAGAAGCAGCACTGGTTTCCGGAAGCCATGCTCCTCCAAGAGCTTTCGTTTTGTGTCCTTTCACAATGGAAATGACATTATCACATTGTGAATGCATAATACTAAAAGTGTATACAGTTATTGTTTATATGAGAATGGTGTGACTATAGATAAATGATTCTAAACTACTACAATATTTAATGTAAGGAGCCTAGTGTACAATAAGTCAGACAGGAAGGAATCAAATGTAGCACATCTCTATAAAAGACCTAATATAGCAGAAAAACTCTACAGACAGTTCAATATATTGCATAAACTTATTCTTAGATGATACAATGTTATGGTAAAAGGAAGTACAGTGTTTAGTTCATGACAGAACAGTTAGAGAAAAAGTTACTTCTGTATACCTCACTAAAGATGACTGCCGACAATCTGACAGGCACAATACAAGTTTTAAGTCTCACATGATAGAGGATTTTGTGACATGGCAAAGGAGAATATGGAGGTCTGTTAGGTGAAGAATAGAAACTGACAATACAAAATAGGTTACATTTATTATACTCAAATCTTAACTGCTGAGAAGAAAATGGACCCAGAAACCTCTAATTATATGACAGTTGAAAAATCACAGTGTTATAACATGTTTTGCAACAATATATCCTCTCTTCCACATTCTATATCCTCCATTGCATAACCACTGCTTCCAATTCACCATGAATTAAGTAATTCCTCACTAATTTTCCTCCTACACAAATTGATCTTATTTTCCAGACTGTTTGTAGTCATCATGCACTGCCTCACCCTGCCACATAACCCACACTACATCGTTACTCGGTGGAAATTGTCACTGATTCTCCTTATTTATAGTTTTATATCAGCATATTAGGATGTATAACTAGAAAACTGTTTTTAGAAATACAGTTATTTACAAGAGAAATTCAGGAAATTCTGCACAGATGCCTCCCAGTGAGCATCTTTATAGAAAGAAAATTAAGTGACTTATAAGAAAAATAATGTAGAATATTGCTATTTCTAAGCTGCATATGATGTCCCACTAAAATATGTTACATTTTTTGAATGAGCAAAAAACAAAAAAAAGGATTTCTATGTATAAAAATAATAAAAATGAAAGGTTTGCAGTCATAAAGATGTCTACAGTTGCAGTAAAGTAGAATATTTTTATTAAATTATGAAACATACAGCTTTTATGGAAAATCTAATTTACCCCTTAAAACTCTGAATTTGCATATAAAAAATTAAAAGTTGGCATAATATTACAACTATTTACAATCCGATAACTGACAAGTCTTATATTAGAGAAAGAAAGAAAGACATACCTGCATAAGTAATGCATGTCCATTGTGGATTGGGTTTCGAAGCTGGAATGCAAAAACAGCATCTGCACCCATTTCCCTAAACCTTGCTCGAAGTTCAAGTGGCGTTAGACGATAGCTGTCTAGCCCGTCATTCCATCGGATCCTTTCAAGTACCTCCAGGTCACCACCGACTAACCAGTCACCACTTTCATAAATCATCTGCAACGAATTGCTTGCATGATTTCAACATAGTGAGAAAGCTGTTATGTATGCAAAAGACTAATTACACAACAAAAAAAAAAGGGCAAAAGGTTGTGAAAATTCAAGTGATTCAATCTCTTATAAATATCTGTCGTGAAAGACAGATTTTGATGAGTTAAGGTTAACATTAATTGGACAAAATCCTTATATATTACAAAGACATACTACATTTTTAAATCTATGCCATAACATATCTAAAACTGTATGATATGTAATAACATTAGCAATACAGAGAGGAGTGGCCTGCTTCAACGTTCGTTGATGGGTACTGACACTTGTACAGATTTTTGATACCAGCCAAATTTTGAAATATTAAGCAGTGAATTTATGACAATGTTAGAGCAATGACAGCTCTGTGTAAGTAGAAATTACATTGGTAAAGCAGTGGGTAATATTCTGGATGTTTGTTTGGGATGCTGATGACTTCCGATCCTGACATGGTCATATAGACTTATTTTTCTGATAGCTTCTCTTAATGTACCTAAATGCACTCATACAACTGCTGAAATAGTTCATTTTATGATTTCATTCCCATCTGTCAAAATGTAAAAAGCCAGTATGAAGGAGAGGACAGGAGACTCAAATAAGTAATAGGAACATGATAGAGTTACAGAACACAACACAATTAATCACAAATGTCTTCAAGAGAATGTGGGAAAGTAGAACGAGAATCTGATAAGAGAAATTACTGAAAACAAGAATATAAAGAAAACAAATCAGAATCTTGTGTTGAGCAGAAATTGAATTCTGTCATTAAGTTGGCTACTAACACAATGAAAAACATAGAAAGAACTGTACAAGGATTTAAAGATGTCTTTAAATGTTTTTATGCTTCAAGAAATAAATACAAACGTAGATACTGCAGTTAGTAATGAATATACTAACACCCTGAAAGTAATGTCACATGAGTGTGTCGAGTCATTCAAGTTACAAATTAATGAGATATACGTGTACATAGTGTCTCAATAAAAACAGCTTAACATAGAGGAATCCTTATAAAAAAAGGAACTCACAACATTATTTATGGAAGGTTTGCAGAACAAGACAATTCCCCAAAACTGGTACAAAGATGATATTACTCAATAAAATGTTCTCAGTCTTCCAACTGCATCAGGTGGTTAAAATGCCACAGGCTTTTCACCAAGTACTCGACCATTGTCCAATGGAAATGACTGCTGTTGGGCTGCTGGTAATATTCTTATGTACTCATATGTGTCATGACTATTATTCATGGTATTGGCATATGTGTGCATATTGCCTCTGAGCTCACTGCTTGGAATGCTATCTGATAAAATTACAAATTGCATAGGAAAAGTATTGGATTTAAATCAAACAGAGGAACAAACTGGCTTTAGAAGTGGGATTTATGAGGATGAATTACCACTTGCCTGAGATTCACTGATTTTGAGAAAAATTTTAGTTTTCAACCAAATCTATATTGACAGCCTTAGAGAACCCAAATAGTGGAAAATTTAGAATTGAAAGAGGAGTCAGGCAAAGAGATTCTCTCCCACCAAAACTACAGTTTATACACGTCCTTAAACTGAGAATATGTATTAATTGAACATGCCAAAACAACTTTAAGTTTACTGATGACATTGTTCTGTTTGCCTCTAGTCCTGATAAACTACAACAACATATGGAATAACTTAATAGACCAAGTTTGAAATCAGGTCTGAAAAATCAATTAAAAGGAGATTAAAATAATGTACAAACTACACACTGAACAGAAAATGGTACAAGTTTACAATAAGTTATAGAATGAGCTGAAGAATTTTTGTCTCTAGAACAGCTGAAACCAGTTACTAGATAGACAAAATAAAAGAGTAAAAATGATCTAGTTTGCATCTGCAAAAAATTTTGTAGTATGCAAATTTTACTACCAGTGTTCTTTCCAGTCCTGACTTGCAACAATGAGGACTTTTAATGTGAAAACCACTGAAAAGCAAAGGGTTACAAAGCAAGTAGTGGAGTACGCATGTTTGGAATTACTAGAAAACCCCAGAAAGCAGACAGATATATTGGTGAAAGGCTGGAATGGAATAAGTAATTATTTAGATGTACATTTGACTGTAATGAAAATGAAATCTACATATGTGGGACATGTGTGTGCAAATGAATGGTTGATATACCAAGAAAGGTATTCCTGAATTTCAGGAAATATCATAAAAACAACAAAAAGATGGGTAGGTGACATTAGAAAACTTGTTAGAGCAGCAATCAAAATGCATAGCTAAAGACTGCAATGGACAGAAAGCTCAAGGGGGGGGGGGGGGGGCGCTTCCTTAGTCCTTAGCAGTAGTTATTAATGGGTCAAAGATGAAGGTGATGGTGATGGTGGTGGTGGTGATAATGATGATGATCTAATGATATTACCTTTGGAATGTATAGTAATAGCTATAACAAAAGAAATTTGCTATCAATGAAGGAAAAGACAGATCGGTACTTACAGTAAAGAAGACATTTAAGTTGCAAACAGGCACCATTAAAAGACACTTACATAGCTTTCAGCCACAGCCTTCATCAGCAAAAGAAAAACATGCACTGCTCATACACACGAGCAAGCACACCTCATGCACACATGACTGCCATCTCCAGTATCTCAGGCCAGAAGTGTCTTTTAATTGTGCCTGTCTGCAATTTAATGTGTCTTCTTTATGGCAATTAACAATGTGTACTTTCCTACATTGTTGATATCCTGCCTGGAGTTCCATTGTTTGATAAGCAATTTGCTGTAGTTTTGGGAACAGTATCTTACTACTAGTCAAGAGCTGCCCCAATTATAAACCACTTAAATGCCTCGTGCATGTTAGACCTTGTCACAAGGAGTTATTTTGCATACTTCAGTGATTCAGAGAGCCATACCATAGGTGGATCACATCAGAAGGGTATGTGTGGAGGGGCCAGACAACAATATTGCTGCTGAAGAGGAGAAGTACCCTTTTCAGCAATCAGAGGGGCAGTAGTCTAGGTGACTGCCTGATCTGGTCTTGTAAAATGAGCTAATATGGCCTGCAAAGAGTTGAAAGGGCTAACCACAGCTGTTGATTTTACTCAGGACATGTCGCTCTACTGTATGGTACAATGATGGTATCCTCCTGAGTAAAATATTCTAAGAGTAAAATATTCTAAGAGTAAAACAGTCCTCCATTCACATCTCTGAGCAGGAATACTCGGAGGATTCTGTCATGAGAAAAATATCCTGATGCATCAAGGAAAAGTCAGTTTGGTTATGGAGGAAAGTATGGGGGATACAAATTTTAGAGGGAGACTGAGGCTTAATAATAGTAAACAGGTTCAAGTGAATGTAGCATGAAGATAGATATGAAGAGGCCTGCACAGGATAGTCTAACGTGGAGAGCTGCTTTAATTATTAATGGAGAGCTGGCTTCATACAAGGAAGACTGATGCATTAAGTTGCGTAACTGAAAACTGAATACTGGGTGCTGAACAAGAGTCAAATTTTCACTTTTATGATTTTAAGAAATTAACTAAAAGTTGCGCCCAGTGTGGAAAAGATGACATACATAGTGAATTACTCTCTAAAGCATTCCAAGAAACAAATAGTTTAGGGGAATAAATTGATATTACACATTTTTTGTAAGGGACTGAGTTTCTTTGTATTCATAAATAGTGGTTGCCTTGCAAAATAGCTGGTGAAAAATTGTGATTTTGGCAGAGACCAGTTCTGACAATTTCCTTACGTCAGAAATGATAAGTGAACTACCTTGAAACTAATTTAAATGTACTTGTCTCATCCTAAACTGGTTCTGTAATGGATGAAATAAAATTCACTGGAAGCTGACAGCTACAATAACCTCATGATCAGAACATTATAAGAGATACTAGGATGATTGTAACTTGACATTATAGGAATACCTGACCTGGAGAGATGATGTTTCCTGTGCAGTGCCATAATGACAATAAGTTCAAAAAAGATTCAATTTTGTACAACAGAAGAATTCCAAGTGTTATTGCAATTCCAGGATAAGAAGAAATTGGATTTTATAATGGTATTAACATGTGAGTAAATTAATAGCTTCAGTTTTCAAACATAAGCTTTCTTTTTAATGCTAAGTGTCCAAACAGAGGAATACAACTTTTTTATAACTAAGAATTCTCTTGCTGTGATAAAATGAAATGTTTCCCAAGATGTACGGTCAGCAACTAGAGAAACTTCTATGAATTGAGTTTTCACTTACGTCAATGCATAGGGGAAAAAATCCTGTAGCCTTACACAGATCTGACAAAAGTTTATTTTAAGTTAATAAGAAAGTTTTCTGCCTTCCTACATAGTTTCTTCTCGTTACAAAGAACAAAGCCTGAAGCTGAAAATTTTTGTTTTCTGTGTTTGCTAGCAGGACAAGACTTCAAAGGCAAGGATATACCGTACTTTCCCAGCCTGGAGTTTTCTTGCTGCAGTGTAAACGTATATGAAGCTGAACAGCTGGGAAACTGCTAGGACTCATTCAAGGGCACAAGACGGGGAGTAAAAAGAAGTTCCAGTACATAATCTACTGTTTCTGAACAGTATCAAGGGAATCATCAAGCTTTATGTCATGATGTAATGGATCACCATTAACACAATCACATGCCCTCACACCATGATATGTTACAGTGAAGTTTCAGATTTAATGTTGGTCGCTGGTACATGCCCTGGCACTTAAGAACTTTAGGTCTCAACATCTTTTCCCTTTCCAGCCAAATACTGTTGTTGAAAATTTCTTCCACTACAATAAGTTAAATCAGCTATCTGTAAGTACATTAATATGGCATGCTGGTGCGATAATACACTGTAAATCTGTCAGTTCTAGAGATGTACAAAACTAATGCACCGGCTTGCATAAAATGTCCTTTTCTTTAACATTATTATTGTAATTACTTATGTTTTTATTTCCTTACCTTAATGTAAGGGTGTCCTCTGTGGGATGTACCAAACTGACGGCAGACACGTTCCTCCTTACGGTGACCATAGAATTCTGGCTTACGGAGAATAGCTACCCTCCTTCCCTCATAGGATAAAGCAAAGGCTGACATCCCATCAAGTCGTTCCTTGTCTTCTGTATGTACTGGTAGTACAATTACAACAGACTGGTTAATTCCAGCTTTCTCAGGCAGGCAGTTGAAGTGAATGGCCTAAGACATAACAAAAGTGGTAGGTTTTATATTTGGAACACAACTAAGTTTTCATTCTGGCAGCATCAGCATACTTAATTTAAACATTTCAACCTGTATTCAACAATTTTTAAATCATATAAACTGCAGTCAAGTGTGGTTTCTATACTGTCACTATTTATGAAACAAAAGACTACCAAAGATATCAAAGGCAATAAAAATAGCGATTTTATTGCCAAGTTGTTTTGTTATCATTATCACTGTTTTCTATTTTACTATTGATAACTGAATGTCGCAGAAGAAGACAGAACAGCAGAAAATGGCTGGATACATTCGCTCTTTGTAGTTGCCTCACCTTTGTATCCTGTAATTTCTCTACATCAGATCACATTAGGGCAGGATACTAATCTCTAGCTTTTCTTTTTTCCTTTTCCCACCATCACAGCAATTTTTTTATCTATCACAACCCAGTTTTGTTGAGCAGACACTCTTGTCTTTCCACAAGATATACCATTATTTTTTGATTTTGTAATTTTGGTTTACAGTAATGCTAATATATTCTCATTATTCTGTTTGGTAATTCGATTTCCAGTGATCATGGTATCAGATGGTTGACTTTTTTCTTTAGATGTACCTGAAAACTACACAAGTCTGCAAAATTGAGAGTCATGGACAGATAATCAGTGACACAATGAGCTCTTTACAGCTTTAATAATCACTGGTTAAATGGAATGAGCTTATTTGTAAAATGCTCTAAAAGTAAATTCAGCATGTTTTGCCTTAACAGCTATTTCATACTTTGTTGACAGAAAACTGAAATACTAAGCATATTTCCATTCTCTGGTGTCTTTCAAAACAAAAACTGGTATAGTTCTTACACTATGGACCTAGTAAGCAATTCTTCACTTGGTAAGCCTATTGCAATTTAAATGACTTAATTAGATCATCAGATAGGTCTTACAATTAATTACCTAGCACTTGAGGGATTAACCTAAAAATACTTTATGTGAAAATCAACACTTCATGTAGGAAGGACATGGTGCAACATTTGAAACTAATCTGTAACTGATTTGATGTTTTTTTAGACACAGAATTAAACAACAAAATAATTATGCAACAGAGAGCAAAAATAAGTCAAAGAGATATTGTATCAAACATAATCACTGCACGAAGTAATCACTTGTGAGTGTAGCACTACATTTCACTTAATGCTGCACTTCAAAACTCCCCTCTTCAGTCTCAATTATGTTTCCTATTCAATCAGGCATGTTGTCCAGACTCGGTAACAGCATGTTTTGCACATGCTGTGTCATCAGAGGTAGTCTCTAATGTCCATTGTGGCTTATTTGTGACAGATGGTGGAGTGGCTGGTGCATTTGTCAATACCACATTTAGAGTCTCCATGGATGAGCCTGTACCAGTGCAGGGGGCACTGATAGCTAGTTTGAGTCTGTTGGTGGTGATGGTGGTTGGTGTATCCATCACATCAACCTTGAACATCTTCTCCTCCCCACTGATAACACAAGAAGTTTCCCCATAAGGTGGCTGCAGTGGCTTGTGCACTGCATCATGCCATACAAAATCATAATGACATCTTTGTAGCTTGTTCAAAGCAAAGGGGCAACACATCTGCTTGTCTCTCAGAACAACATGACACAGCTGCCAGATTTGTGCATGTAGCTTGTAATGAAGTCTGATGGCTCAATGTGGTTGTCTGCATTGCGCAGTTGTATTGGCTGACCACAAACAAGTTCCAAGGTTGTGGCTTTCAGATCATCTTTCAACAAAGTGCAGAGACCCAGGAGAATGATGGGCAATTTCTGTGTCTGCTGCTATGATTCATGACACTGAGAAGACTCTTTCAATTGTTGGTGCATTTGCTCAACTAAGCCATTTGCTGCCATGTGGTACGTTGTGGTTCTAATACACTTCATATCCAATACGTGTGCTTTGAACAGACATGACTGGAATTGCCTTCCTTAGTCTTTTGTAACTCATAGTGGTACACCAAAATGAGTGCTCCATCCCCAGAAGAACGTGGCCGCTACAATGCTGGTAATGTCGACCATAGGGAACACCTCTGGCTAGAGTGTGAATCAATCATTGGCTGTAAGACATTAGGGATACCTTTCCAATGGTGGGAGTGGCCTGACAATATCCACACGCATATGCTCAAATCATTGGTTTGATGGAACAAATGTGCCAGGAAGTGTCCTGACATGCTGGCTAACTTTGTTCTGTTGGCAGGCCACGCGCTGGAGCACATATTTCTCACAATCTTTGTCCACGTTTGGGCACACAAAAGTTCGCTTCACCATGATGTAGTGCCCCATATTCTAGGGTGTGACAGGTCATGTACAGAGCGGATGCCTGCTGCTGAAAGTCAACAGTCACAAACTTTTGTGGTTTGGTGGTTGCAACACCACAATACAGTAGCATGTTTGATGATGGTACTGTAACATGACAGCACTGTAGGCCTGACAGTTGTGTCAAAAAGACTCACAGCTCACTTGTTGCACTGAAGTGAGAGCTTCGAAATCAACTGCACAGTGATCACATTGATCTGAGAGAGAGCATCTGCTGACATTTTCAGGTCTCCTTTGACATGGACTATGTGAGTGGTGGACTGCCCAATATAGTCTAGATGGTACAGTTGATGCTATGAAGCTCTCTCTGGCCGCTGGCATAAGGGCTGCTATGTCTCTAACATGTGGTGCAACTTCTTAATGGAGGCATATGCAGTGTACAGTTCATGATCATACATGGACCAGTTCAACTGCAATGGTGATAACTTTTGACTGAGAAAGGC
Source organism: Schistocerca americana (assembly GCF_021461395.2). NCBI lineage: Eukaryota > Metazoa > Arthropoda > Insecta > Orthoptera > Acrididae > Schistocerca > Schistocerca americana. Next base: position 276,060,260 of record NC_060126.1, on the reverse strand, counting down.
CATGGGCTGCCAGTGTTCACCTACTCGCTGCTGCAAAGTAGTACCGACTGAAGAGGCAGACACACTTACCATTAGGGTGAGAGGCACCTGTGGAACTGGGTGTGCTAACACAACAGTTTCTGCAGTTGCAGTCTTCACCTTGGTAAATGCTAGATCAGCCTCATTATCCCACAACAGTTCGTCCTTTGGCCTCAGAATGCTATGCAGGAATTCATTCAGTGATGCACAAGGATGGCAGGGTTATGTACTAAATAATGACAGAAATTGGTGACATCAAGAAATCATCATAATTCTCTAACGACTGCAGGCTTTGACTTTCTCCCGTAGCGGTCATACACCTCGAGCATTGATAGAGTGTAGGATCTGAACCTCAGCAGCACTTAAGGTGCTCTTCAACATGTTAATAAGCAGATTGTGTGCACAAAGATGAGAAAAAAATCTGCTGTTCTGCCTCACAGCTGGACATGACCAAAACATCACTGATATACACATAACAAAAATATAGATCACATGTAACCTCATTCTTGAGTTGTTGAATCATTTGGGCAGCACTAAAAATTGCAAAAGGCATTCTAGTTGTAGGGAAGCAGCCTACTCACACCGTATAAAATTCACATCAGTCTTTCCATTGTGTGCCAGCCTAGTCCGCTGTAACTAGATCTGATGTCATAAATGTTGCGCAATACTTTAACAATCAAGTAAATAACCTGAAACGTTTCTAGCATATCAGGAGAAATACTAAATCAATATATGTTGAATATCAGTTCAATAACTTTAACCATTTTCGAAACTTGGATGTTTTTCTGTACAAATCATTGGCGCAACAGAAAAGAGCTAGAAACTTAAAAATTTGTATTTAGATTCCTTTTGCATAATAATTTAGTAGAAACAGTATTCTGGATCTCACAAATTAAAATTTTAGTTGAAATTTGTGATTTTCTGGTTTTTGTCTTAAAAATTAAGGAAGCAAGATAGATTAAGTAGGTGAATCAATAAAGCTAGGATGTTTAAATTTAAGTAGAAGGGAGATCCGCTATAATGTGAGGAGTTTCAACTGAATAACTATAAAACTATAGTGATAGCGTATCTCCAAAGGGCAAATTCAGAGCTTGTCTACTGTGTGTAGTGTAATTAAATTAATTCTCTCGCCCAAAATATTTGACTCAGCCACGTCAGACCGCAGCTTTATATATAAGAACGCTGCGCGAGAAAGAAAGGCCCCAGTTCTTTCCAGACACTGATTAGCGCACCATCTGTGCCGGAGTCGCGTCGCATCAGTATCATTGCTATAAACAGCCTCGGATGCTGTAATAAGTTACTCGGGATACGCGTAACCGTGAAATCGTTTTCGAGCGAAGTGTTAATTCTGGGATGACTTTAATGATCTATCTTCAATTTGCGTATGTCGTATTTTCAAGTGCCGTCGCGGGACAGACATTCTACCATTATTTAGCGTGGCGTTTGATGAACATTATCATCAAATTATGGCGAGCATTCACTTAAAACTTTAATTTGAACAGTTATAGTTGCATCAGCGCATTAGACTCTGAACTGCTCTGGTAGTTGGATTGTGTGGATTCTTTTTTGCTCTGTGACTTTCAGAATATAGTGAACATTTTAGAGAGAATCGTTTTTGATTATGAATCCCAGACAATCTCCTAATTCCTCAGAGCTATAAGCTGTAGCTATAAGTGTATTTCTCAGATGAAGTGGGCACTAGGAATTCTAATTACAGGCTTCACATTTTGCTAATCACTTTCTGGTTGCCAGTATTGTAGTTAGAGAGCCAGTGTTGAGAACGGCAAACAACAGCAATAAATAGTAGGAACATTTTATAACAAATATTTCCACTCGCCGCCCCACATATGGTGCATCGGCCGGGAAAGCATCTTTTCTACATTACATTCTACAGTTAAGAACAATAACTCTACCCGCCGCCCCACATAGTGAATTCAAATGTCCAAATGGTGTGCAGATGGCAATCTTTGCAACACTGTCTGGTGCCACAGATATCTGGTAAAACTCACATAGTAACTGTGTGCTTACCATGGATGTTCAATTGAAATCTTGGATAAGCGGTATTGGATACCAGTCAGTGATGGTTCTGGCACTGAGCTATCTGTAATCTTCACATTTATTCCATTTTTCTTCTTTGGGACCACATGCAGTGGAGATAACCAATTATTACTCGATGGGTGGCAGATTCCCTATGTGAGGATGAACAAGAATTCCTGCTTCGCTATTTCAGTTTCTCTGGTGTGGTTCACATATAGTCTACCCTCAAGTGCTGCACGAGCACTAGTGTAGGTGTCTGGTATGAAATATCTGAGAACTGCTTAAGGAGCACTATGGATGGAGAGTCACTGTTTATCATCCCCACTGCAGTATCATCCACATGACATACCTGCCTTTTGCTTACCAAGTTGGTAGTGGTATCAAGGAGATGTCGATAACAGAAGTAAGGCAGTAGTCCATAAAATGATAGGAAGTCTGCTCTGAGTACAGAGTATGTTATATCTGCTATGAAGAGTTGCCTCTCAAATTTGCATCGCAGGCGTAAGTTTAATGTTAATGAGGCTTGACCCTGTGTTAAGATCATAGAATCATTGGTGGCAAGAAGGCAGCAGTCATTACAGTTGCAGTACAGCAGATGGGCAGATGGATAAATTGACACATCAACACCTGTGTCTACTAGGAACTGTATCTTTGTATTATGTTCTGTCACAAACAGTTGATGGCTGCCATCTGGAGAGCCAGTGACCATTATCATTCACTTTCTGTTGAGTATTTCTTCTCACATGGTGGACTGTACTTCTGCATCTTGGAGCTGACCTGTCAGTGTCACCAGCAGACTCTTGCTAATCAGAATGAATGGTTATGCTTTCCTAGTGGGTGGTGGTGACAGAATTGGCGACAGGTACTCCGAGCTTGTAAGGCAGCAATTTGTGTGGTGAGCTTCGTGATCTGCACTTGTAATGCACTGAGGGTTTTATCTGCCTGAGGCTACAGGCAAACTGTGGTGATGCTCACGGACGGATACATCTCCACTATGCGATCTACGATTTGCACGAGTGCATCGCATCAGCACACACTGTTAATATCTTCTGTGCATCATCTGGCAGGCATGGTAGCCAAATATTGTGCAGGATTTCTTCATTAACAGCATTGCTCACTAACATATTCGGGGTGGTGCAGTAGCTGTGATGGAGTGTGATCCCCAAACTCTTCAGTTCAGAGTGGCTCTTCCAATCTCTTCACTTCAGATTGAAAGAGGAATGTTACCAGGGCATTCTTGCTAGCTGTGTAGTGCTCAGTACTCAGTGATGACACCAGAGTGCTTTGTACCTCCATGGCCATTTCTTCGCTGAGTTTTGCAACACTGCAACTATAATTCGCCTCATCTGCAGTTCTTTCTAACTGTATGAATCATAGGACATGATTCTGTTGTCGAAATAGTAGTGGTTTTACCAACACACAATTGATTGCTTCACCTTTAGGCACATCTGTGGTTGCTAGCATGTTTGACGTCACAGAGTTACAGTAACAAGGCCACAAAAGGTGCATAACATGATTGGTGCAAGTGCTCCTTTCTTGGCAAAATGCACAGTTCGACATGTCAGTGACCATCAAACATCACATTGCGGTCACCAATTATTGCAGGTTGAATAAATTCACTTAATTGCAAATGAGAAACTGTTCTGTAACTCATTTGATTTTTTTTTTTTTAAACAGAGAATCAAACAATAGAATCATTACAAAACAGAGAACAAACACAAAGCAAAGAGAGAGTGTGTCAAAGTTAACCATTGCAGGGAGTAATCACTTATGTAGCACTACACTTTACTTAAAGCTGCATTTCAGGTGTACAGAACACATTCAGAAAATGTCACAAGCAATTACCTAAGCTGTGGGAAATATTGACAACAACCTACAACACCAAAGGTGCTGTTTGTATGCAAATGAAATTACATTTTCCAGGCATTAGCTATGTGTAGTAGTAGTAATAGTAGTAGTAGTAGTGACCAATATTGATCCACACCCGAGACTTGGGCATGCAGTCATGAGGCGCACCATAGAAGTCATCAGACGCAACTAGAAGTTAGACAGCTGTCAGAAGCCGCCACTCATGTGCACACAGCTTCTTATCTGTGCACTCTACCAGCGACAGCTCTTATAGATGGCCTTGGCCAGCTCTAACTCAGTTACATGTTTACTTCTGCATATGTGTTATTGGACTGTTCTCGTGAGCCACTCTATGGCAAATGTACCTATTATAATAAGTTATTTTCTAGACTTAATAATTTTTATTGTGTCAGTCATTGTGTGGTGTTCTCTCTTCTGGGACTAGAAGATATTGGTGATGAGTAGGCTCATATCTTCATGTGTTTTTTGTTGTGCAGCTGCTTTTCACATTTTGTGGTGATTGGAGTCTCTGAATCAAACACTGGTGCAGCAACAGAAGGATCTCATCATGATGATGCAACAAGCTGTGCTGGAATTGCTCTCCGAAAATTCATCTCGGGCTCCATTTCCTCCAAAGTTCCTGACAAGCAACAAGGCACCAGAAGATTGGGAGGAGTATGAACACCACCTATGGCAGCATTTTCATGCATTCCATGTTACAGTTGTGGAGGTATCTCATGCTCTGTTTTTGTCATGGATTTCTCATATCAGGTGTTGTGGCAGTTGGTCCCATTGCGGGAAGCTTCCTTGTCGTTATTTGTCACCTTATGTTTGTTGCTGTCTTCCTATTACTGCCACTGCATACATATCATGGCCACTAAAGCTGAATTTTACCAACACAAGAAACAGCCCCATCAGTCGTATTACGCCTGGGCCTGAACCCTTGACAGCCTTAGTCACAATTGTCATTTTGTCACAGTCTAGTCAAAAGAGTAATACATGGACATCATGGTTCATGAAGTTATCATCTGCTCCACCTCAGACAAGGATGTCGAGCAATGGACCCTTCAGTTAGAGGCCTCATCCATTGAAAAGGTTTTGTCCATTGCCCAGTTGTATGAGGTCTCACATGCCGCTGGTCAGCATCTGGAAGCCTGTTGTGATGTTACAGTGGCACATGGTGGCACAGTTATGATCACTTCATCTGGGTAGGACAATGTCATAGTGATGCAATCCGGCTGATTCAGCAGTTCCCACACAGTGCTCATGAGTTCAGCTGCTGCTCCCTGTTGACATCATGTTGTGAGCATACAAACTGTGATGGGAGATTAGAGCGGCAGTTTCCCACCACAGAACACATGGCTTGCAGTTGCTATGGGGCTGTGGTGAGTGGCTAGCATTTACGCGGCTTTGGAAAAACCCGAGTGCTTGGCAAGGTTTTATTTCTACAGAAAAATTGATAGAAACAGACCTAAGGGTGACACGAAGGTGTGGGTTGGCACTTATGGACAGAAAAATATGTAAAACTAAATTATCTGGATGTGCCACAAAAATATATAATAATTTAAAAGTTATTGTTGTCTTCAAAATTGTAAATTTATGAAAGTTCCAAAGCTAATATTTCAGTAATGCTTTGGCGATTAATTTAAACATAGTGTCTACGGATGCAGCTAGTAGAGCTGCATCGAGCAATCATAGCTGATTTAGCATAGCACTTACCAATTTGGAATGAGAGGTCAGAATATGGGATTCACTGAGAAAAATTGTGTTTTTGGTAATAAATAAATTTAAAGAGACAAAACTAGTGGCAGCATTCTAAAATTTAAAGAGGTAGATGAGTAATTAAGTATGTATTTTTATTTGTTTATTTATGTTAAATATCAGAAATCTGGGAAAAGCAATATCACGCGCCACAAGAACATTATTTGTGAAAAAATGGTGGCAGATACATAAAATTGGACTTTAAATTGTTATTGCGTGTAAATTTTACATAATTTTCAATGTGTAAGATGTGCTTTTGTGTCTAGTTTTAGAATATTCATAATTCTTCTTCTTCTTCTTCTTCTTCTTTTTTTTTTTTTTTTTTTTTTTTTTTTTTTTTTTTTTTTTTTTTTTGTCAAACATTATTTTGATTTTTGCAGTCATTTTGAGGGTGCATAGGGTGGCCATCTTTGATGATGGGGAGTTGGTTTTGAGCGACACTAAGAGCTGGACGTGCTGCACATCAGGTGGTTGTAGTGGGTTGGTAGCTACTTTCGGGAACAAGTATGTATGTAGCGATGTTCAAAAATGATCAAGTTGAGCACAATATAGTAATTTAGGACAGCAGACAAGAGCGTATTTTGTGAATTGTGAATAGACTGTCGAGTGCCGTGATCGTGACATATGAATTTTATAGTGAAGTGTTGTTGCATCAGTTATTAACGGCCGCCCTTATGTAAGAGCCCCTCAGTCTGCATTTTAAGTGTATAGTGAATATACTGAAGAAAAATAAACTACTTGTTCAAATTATAAATCAACAAGAGTGACTCAGTATTTTAAATTTCACCACAAGACCTGCCTGCATTGTTTTGTTATATTTTATTTCAGCTTACGACAGGTGTGAGCTGGCACCCAATGACGAAAAACATAGCCAAACATTGAGACCAGCCACATCTATGGGCCACTCAATTAAGCTGAGTGTAACACACACACACACACACACACACACACACACACACACACACACACACACACACACACACATACTGTACCGTAGCACGTGGGGGCTCGAGTCAAATTATTCAAACTTCAGCATGTAGTGCCCAGTAGTGTCGTAATGTGTGCTGCATTGCTCCATATATGACAGATCAGAATGTCCCTATTGTTGGGCCGTCTACTGTATATGTTTGAAAAAGGCCATATTGTGGTAGTCTGCCACTCAACTGCACAGAATGCAGCATCAGAGATCACAGAAAGGATATGTAGGAAGTGTTGCCATTAGGGCAGATTACCGATCATGATTCCAATAAGCTTTTTATATAGACTTTCGTTCTCACATGTCAGCTGCACCTGCTTGTAGACACAGGTGCGGCAGTTTCCCTGCTTAAACGCCATTTAGACCTCGGCTCTCCACAGTTGTCACCAGTAAACAGGCACCTTACAGGATATGGGAAACATCAAATCCCCTTGCGTGGCCAATTCATAGCTGAAGTCACCTATAACTCAGTGACTTGACCTATTACCTTTATTGCCATCCTTGACAATAGTTTAGCAAACATTGTTGGGTTTGATACCTTTTAGGCCTTTGGCATTTCGGACATGGGCTCCATACAGATAGTATCTGCTGAGGTCCCCTATCACTCACTGGAATCTCTGGGCTCAAAATTTCTGCAGAACAGCTAGGATGCACCACAGACTTTTCAGCCCACATACCTTGTAGCAGTCAGCTCATCCTAGATTTTTTCGTGCTAGAGACATTTCCTTGGCCCTTCACTTCCCAGTCAAGGTGAAGCTGGACTGGCTCACTCTCCATTTCCTCTAGTGAATGTGCCACACCATGTGTCTTCATTAAGAAACACACTGATGAATTAAGCAATTTTGGCAATTTTAAGGCCCCTGTGAATTCACAGTCCATGGTCAACACATTTCCTTTGCCACATCCTGATGAACTGTTCAGACACACACTCCTGAATAAATTATTCTCCAAAACTGGTCTCTCCAAACCATGTCACCAGTTACGCTGGAATTTGGAATAGGTCACATACAATATTCCACACTGCTTCAACTACCTAGATTACCTCATCATTAAAGGACATACTATGATAAATCACCTGCACAACCTCCAGCACTCTTTCAAAAACTCTGGCCATGGGTCTGCACTGCAGTCTGCAAAAGTCCAAATTTTCCCAACCATCTCTTGAGGACCAAGGCCACATCATCTCGAGGCAGGGTATCTGACCCATGGAGAGTCTTGTCACAGCCATTATTGACTTGCCATGTCTCTTTTGTCATTATGTGAACTGCAGGTTTTTTTTTTTTTAGGTAAAATTGCCTATTACCATCAGTTCATTCCTGGGATGTCCACATTTGCACACCCACTGCATCTCCTTCCATGCAAAGGTCCTCCATTTGTCTGGTCTCCAGGGTGTGACCAGGCCTTCACCATGCTGTTGGAATGCCTCTGGTCAGCACCACATTCCAACATGCCATTGGTTTTGGCTACAGATACCACATAGCATGGCATGGGGGTGGTCCTCTCCCATTGGAATGCGGCAGCTATTTGTGTTTTCATCCAAAACTCTCAGTCCAGTAGAGGTACTGAGAAAGAGGTTCTGGCTGTTGTGTATGCAGTCCCTAATTTCATGGTTTCTTGTATGGCACCAAATTCCAAATAATTAAGGATTTTGTTATTTAGTCCATCTGCATGGGTCCCTGATAAGGTAGCACAAAAGTTGTTGCAGTGGGCCTTGATACCCTCCAAATACAAATATGACATTCACATCTGCCCTATGGTGTACCCCACCAATGCATAAGCCTTATTCCACCAGCCTGTTGGCCTGGACCTCAAGTTTGTTTGGGAGGAGATTGTGTGTTTTCATGGATGTCTCTTCCTGCCAAGCAGTAGATGGTTTTCTGATTACTAGTGCCTGAGTTGCCAAGGCAAAATTGGCCAAGCCTGTTTTCAGGCAGGTAGTCTGCCTCGTCCAACAGAGTTGGTTTTCTTGTCCTCCAGGCACTGTTCCAGTCCAATTTCTAACTACTTTGTCTTGCAGCATCACCTGTCAGTCTTCAATGGGGTCCCCCTCATCTCCACAGATGATGGCATCTCCCTAGGTGGTCAATCCCGGAAGTTTGCTGCTGGGGGTTTTACAGCTGTTACATGAGGCACACAGAACAATGACCTAGTAGCCATGATATCCATCAATAAAGCCCTGGATTGTTGATTTCTTGGGTCCATTTCTGAATGTGTTCTGGCTAATTTTCATTGATGCGTTTTTGAATTTTCCACACATGGTCCAGAGCTCCTTGGCTATTCAAGCTGTCTCAAAATTTTTTTCTGTTGAAGGTCTTGCAGTTACCCTTGTTTCTGGCAATGAACCCAAGTTCCTGTCTCAGGCATTTTGTGAGTTCTGTGTGTAGTCAGGCATTCACCATGTTTGTTTCCTCCAATTCAGTCATAATCTAACAGAGAAACAGAGTGCATGGTCCACTCATTTAAGACCCAGATGCAAAAATAACTGAAAGACTTCCACACTGAAGAGATGTTAAATTTTTTCTAGCGACCTACCTGTGACTCCTACTGGTTCCCTTAGCTCAGAGGAGCTTCTCCACGAGTGCCAGTCTCTTTGGTATTTCCACATGTTCTTTATGGTCAACAAGTTCTTTAAAAATGTTTTCTGTTATTTGTTAATCTAGTAGAATACTGATAGTAATTATTGGGTTTCCTCTGATCTCATTATGCTGTGATTTTCCTGTCTGATCATTGAATGATCCTGTTTATCCCAAAGTTTTCTTCTGTTTTTCATAGATAAATAAAGCTCTGATTCAACTACTTAATTTTCTGTTAATGTTCGTTCACAGACATATTCTCTGTCAACTTCTTAATAGACACCCTTTTTCAGTGATTTTCCTACCTCTAATAGAGCATAGTTCCATGCACAAGGTCATAACATTAATAACTGATTAGGGGCAATCTTCATGCATCCACTAGATTTAAAAATATTAAGAAGAGACATATACAAAATAAAAGTTAACTGTTTTCAGACACTTGCAAATGTCTACTTTACCTGCAAAAATTGGTCTTCGCGCATGAAGCCTTCAAGGGGTGAAGCCCATCCTTCAGATAGAACCTGCAGCCACTGAAGATCTAGTGTTGTGATTTCCAAAGCAGGCAAATGCTCTGCTTCCTCTTTTGCTGCTGCTAGCCTATTCTCAGGTACAAACAGCTCATGGACCTCATCACTCGCTTTTAATGTTGGTGGAATTATACCCTTAAATGTTAACACATTATGTCATTATGCCATTATGTACATATTTAACAAACAACTTAGTGTACTACTATGTTTAACTTACATGCTCCTGCAAAAATTCTACAACTTGCATTGTACTTTCTTCAACACTCGAGTTAACTGTCTTCACTACCAAGTCAGGATTTTCAGGTTTTTCATATGCCTGATCAACTCCAGTGAAACCTACAACAGACAAACAACAAATACATAGTCTCAGTCCCACACTCTGTATCAAATAGTTAATCTTTAAATGTCAACACATTGCAGTTAACTGAAATACAGATAAAATGTCTGTAACTGGTTAGATTATCTGGAATATTTTCTGGGAATATTAATTGATGCAGTTCACTTTTGGCTGATTCTTTAAATATGTTTTGTTGAAAGTACTGTATATCTTAAACTTAATGTTTTATTCACTTTCCTTTTACTTATTTATTGCTGTCAAGAATTTTGCCTACTCTGTCTCATACCTTTTTTCTTTGTGTTAATGCATTTTTGCATATTTATTTATAATTTTTGCACTTGCCTTTACACTAGAGTTATACTTATTGTAATTTTCTCTGTCACTCATCCTAACAGTCTGGAATGAACATAAAAATTGTGTGTTTCGGGACTGAATGAGCCATTTCCACACAAATTATGAGTCATGAAATGGAAAGCCATTGGCAATATCTAGATGAAATACATATCTAAACAAGAAACATAGCAATCAGCTCTTCAAAAAATAGAAAGATGTCTGCCTGTCAGAATACAGTCTTCCCATAGTTATATCTCTAGTTTTTCTGCTCTTTCGTAGCATCCAGTTGGGTAAAGATATTCTAATCCTTCCTAATTAAGGGAGACAGAGTGTTTCCCCTCCAAAAATGGGACGGTGATCAATTCTGGTGTCAAATACTCTCAAAATTAGTGTTAGTGAATATACAAAACTCAGTCACAATTATCAACTATATCTTTCATATTCTTCTTCTCTTTAGTTTTATTTTTTTCTTGTTTACACATTTTTCTCTTATGGTCTCTTTTCATCAATATTCTGTGATTTTTTCTGCTTTTTTGATATCATCTCTGACATATGGTATTCATTATTCACAATTCAATATTAGTAATCTGAAAATTGAAAGTAAACTATGCAATATCATGTTATTCCCAAGTCGTACCCTTGATGTTTTGCCTTCCCTTATCCAAAGTTTAACTTTTTATCCTCCAATTGTAAATCTTTCATCTATCTCTTATTATTTTCCAACAATTTAATAAGACAAAAACTTCAATTTCAAAATGTGTTTATTCCCATTCTCTTTAAGCTGTTTTAGTTTTGGTGAAAATAAAGAAGCATTCTTCTGCTGTCTTATAACTTTCTTCATTTTAAAATGATATAGCTTACATTGAAATACATCAAACAATGGAGAATAATAATGCGACACATGCAGACAGAAAAAAATTGAAGCTGGAAAGTTAAAGTAAACACGTAATTTGATGTATTACCTTTAATGCTTCCCTGTCTAGCTTTCTTGTATAAGCCCTTAACATCACGTTGTTCACATACATTCAGCGGTGTGTCAACAAAGACTTCAAAAAATGGCAAATCACTTTCCTTGTGGATTTTACGTGCCATTTCTCTGTCCTGTAATGTACGGTAAAAAAGATGCTAATATATTTTTTGAAATTTCCACATGAAAAAGTCATGTACTAAACACACTGGTAGAAACTGAATACACCAGACCCTTGCTATGAACACAAAAATTAATAAAAAATAATGCATTTCAGAACTTCACACATAAAAAGAAGTTTTTGATGTCTTCATTGTACCTTTGTCACCACAGAATTGTCTTACAACAATGGAAACAGTATTGTATTTTAATAACATTTTTCCTTTTTATAAAAACTTTTGTTTTAAAAAGAAATTAAGTTTTAAACTTACAGCAGCAAATGGAGAAACAAAACTGCATAGTGCAACAACTCCACTGTCAGCGAACAACTTCGCCACTTCAGCCACCCTACGAATGTTCTCTTCACGATCTTCCTTGCTGAAGCCTAGATCTTTATTGAGGCCTGTTCTCACATTGTCTCCATCAAGACCATATGAAGGTATACCTCGTGAGATGAGGTATGCTTCCAGTTCAAATGCAATAGATGTTTTTCCTGCTCCAGACAGTCCTATGGGAAAGAAATTTATATTAGTGTGACAGCAGACTAAAACTAGGAAAAACTCAACATTAGTAACAGGGTTATTGAAGACATGTTCCTGTATTAAAGTCAGAATATCATTCATGTTCAAGATTAAATTACAACAATAACAGTATAAAGACAACACAGCCAGATTTTTAAATTGAGCTATTTGGAGTGGCTGTTTTTCAATTATGAAGTTCATTTTTGAGGTGAGCAATAGGCTGCTTCTATTACAGCTAAACACATCTCCTACAGAAATCTTGGCTGTTACAAATATGTTATGATGGAGTTGAAAACATGTGAAAATGAAGAAATCATTAATTTGTATGGAATTATTTTGGCAAATGATTAAAATACTAACTAAGCACATTTTATGATTAAAACTTGAAGCCAGCTCATTGGACTACCACTAAGCCAGTACACTCAGCATACAGTACACTCAGCATATCTGTTCTCATTTTGTAAATATTTATTGTATATGCTTCTTTTCGATATGTTCCACATCCCAGATGATCTCTTCACTGTGGATCAATTGAAATGAAAGTACATCTAATCTAATTTTTGAGAAGATATTGGATATGGCATCAAAACCAATTGAGTGTAGTTTTTGTTTAATAATATAGGAGATTTTAACTGGTGTGACTGGATCAAGAAACAATGTTCTGGAAAGTTTTGGGGAACACATAAGACATGCTGAAATATTGCTAAATGCCTTCTCTGGAAACTACCAAGAACAAATAGTTTGGAACCCTGCTCATGATGGAAATATCTTGTATCTAATGGCAACAAACATACCTGATGTCTTTGGGATGTCCACATCAAGAATGGTATCAGTGATCATGACAACAATAATTACCAAAGTACAAAGGATGACTAAAACATTCAGAAGGATACATATGTTCAGTAAACCAGACAGAAAATCGATAATGTCATATCTCAATGAGGAACTTGAAACTTGAACAGGACAGGAGCATATAGAAGAACTATGGCTCAAGTTTAAAAGAATTGTTAATCATGCACTGGATAGATATGTACCCAGTAGAACAGTTTATAACGGGAACAACCACCCATGGTCTAAAGTCACTGTAAAGAAACTTCTAAAGAAACAGGGAGTACTGCGTAATAGGTGTAAAACAAAGCATAGGGCTGTAGATAGAGAGATGCTGAATGAAACATGTTTGGCTGTCAAGGGAGCAACGCATGATGCCTTCAATGACTACCTCAGCAGAATATTGCGAAATGATCTTTCACAAAGCCCAAAGAAAAGTGATCGATGGAAAGGCTGTTAGTGGCACCAAAGTGAGTGTCCAGCTCTACCAAATGAGACAAGAGCTAAAATTGAGGTGAAATGCTTAACTCCATTTTCAAATGTTCTTTTATGAAGGAAAACCAAGGAGAGTTGCCCCAATTAAGTCCTTGTAGCACTGAAAAGACGAGTGAAATCAATTTTAGTGTCAGTGATGTTCAGAAACAGCTGAAGTAATTAAAACTGAAGAAAAGTGTAGGGCCCAATGAAATCCCTATCCGATTCTATATAGAATTTGTGGCTGAGTTAGCCCCTCTCCTAACTACAATCTATCATAGATCCCTCAAACAACAAAATATGCCTAGTGGTTGGAAGTAATCGCATGTAATAGCTGTCTACAAGAAGGGTAGTAGGAGTTATCCACAAAACTACCATCCAATATCTCTCACATCAATTTGTTGCAGAATCTTAAAACGTATTATGAGCTCAAACATAATGAGGTATCTTGAACAGAATGACCTCCTCCATGCCAATCAGCATGGATTCTGTAAACACCGATCACATGAAACCCAACTCACACTTTTCTGACATGACACACTGAAAGTTTTGGATCAAAGCAATCAGGTAAATGCAATATTTATTGATTTCCAAAATGTGGTGTCACCGCCAGACACCACACTTGCTAGGTGGTAGTTTTAAATCAGCCGCGGTCCATTAGTACATGTCGGACCCGCGTGTCGCCACTGTGTGATCGCAGACTGAGCGCCACCACAAGGCAGGTCTCGAGATACGGACTAGCACTCGCCCCAGTTGTACGGACGACGTAGCTAGCGATGCACACTGACGAAGCCTCGCTCATTTGCAGAGCAGGTAGTTAGAATAGCCTTCAGCTAAGTCAATGGCTACGACCTAGCAAGGCGCCATTAGTAACATTGTATGTATCTAAAGAGTCTCACTTGTATCACCACAATCTCCAGATGTACCAAAAGGATGGATTAAAGTTTAGTATTCCAGAAGCTACGTACTTTTCTTTATAGCATTCATTACGTATCCTGTTTCAGACCTCATGCCATCCTGCTTTAGCTTAGCGCGTGCCTTTCGACTTCCTCTCATTGTGTCTAGGCTGTCTTGTCTAGACACAACACAAAACACATTTGACTCACCTATGCTTGTTGTCAAAACTTTGATCTTATGCAGGTGATGCAGTTATCTGTTATGAAGTACTGTCTGAAGGAAGCTGCATAAATATTCAGTTAGATCTAAGATTTCAAAGTGGTGCAAAGATTGGCAACTTCCCTCAAATGTTCAGATATGCAATATTGTGCATTTCACAAAATGAAAAAACATAGTGTCCTATGAGTATAATATCAGTCAGTCAAGTTGGACTTGGCCAACTCGTACACATATCTGCGTGTAAGACTCTGTAAGGATATGAAATTGAATGATCAGTTAAGCTCATTTGTCGGTAACACATGTTGATTTCACTTTATTGGCAGAATACTGGAGCAGTGCAATCAGTCTACAAAGGAGACTGTTTACAAATCACTCATGCGACCCATTCTAAAATATTGCTCAAGGGCATGGGACCAGTACCAAATAGGACTAACTGTGTATATTGAATGTATACAGGCAAGGGCAACACGAATTGCCAAAGGTTTGTTTGACCCATGGGAGAGTGTGTTACAGTGGTGCTGAAGAAACTGAACTAGCAGACTTTTGAAGATAGACTTAATCTACTGTACCCTGAGAAAGTCTATTGACTAAAGTTTCGAGGACTGGTTTTAAATGGCGACTCTAGGAATTTACTATAACCCCCTACATATCACTCACATACAGATTGTGAGGACAAGATAAGAATAATTACAGTGTACACAGAAGCATTCAAACAATTATTCCTCCCCTAGCTCTAAACATAAACGGAATGGGATGAAACCCTAATAACTGGTACAATGGGAGAAACCCTCTGCCATGCACTTCACAGTGGTTTGCAGAGTATGGAAGCAGAAATGGATGTAGATGTAGAGAGGGCACAGGAACTAATAAGAGAAGAAAGCTTGTTGCAAATGTTTATGAAGTGGTTATTGATTACTTCACGTATTTATCTGTGGTCAGAGACAACCCTATCCTCATTCTTAATGTATATTATTGTCTGACCCTTGCTTTTCTTACCAACTGTTCTTTTACTGCTTCCCACATGGCTTTAGGTTTATTCCTAGTGTTGACTATAATTTGCAGGTTGTAGTCTCTTGGCTTCGTGAATAACTTGAGAATTTTTTATACAGTCTGAAATAGTCATGAAATAACTCACTATATGGAACTCTATTGTATACAAGACACTATTTTTTTATTTTTGTGAGTTATTTGTATTTCTAAATTTAATTATTTCTGCACTGGTGCTGTATAGATGTAAATCTGAAAGGAGATGCTACATCATAACGGTACTGCAGAGTACCCATCAGTTCACTTATTTTAATGTCAACATGACAGGCATTGTGAACATCCATCCAGTCAGCAGTGTGAAGCAAATGTGTGAGAGTTGCTAAATATTCTTATTTCCCACTGATACTTGTTTCTATAAATGCTGACATGTCTCTGCTTTCTGTGTTTGGTACGACTATATTCAATATCAAATAGTTACCATCAAATGTACCATTAAAAATAATGTTTAATGTACGTGACAATGAGTTGTCGGTATTAAGAAAACTGTCAATAGTAGAGGAACCAGCAGGTTTTATTCTTCCAGGTCTATGGTTCATATTTTCCATGTTATAGCATTTTAACACATACACTATTTTTTGCCAAGCTGCAGACTATCTTCAATCAAGTATGTTAATGTCACCATATAGCAAAATATTAGGGTACTTTGAGTTGTACACTTGGATCACATGTCTAGTTTTGAAATGAATACTGGTAAGCTACTATCAGGTGATCAATAGAATCATATAACTAAAAGCTTAATGAATTTAATCTCTACTACTACATGTTCAAATGTTTTTGTAGTTCAGTTGTGTGGTTTTGAGTGCTGGATTACAGTCTACACTGTCTCTGGCAAGAGTTAGACAGTCCCCTCCCTTTTTGTCGCCTCTGCAGAAATGATTAGTACAGAGGTAGCCTGGAAGGGAAAAATAGCCAATTTCATCATACCTGAACCAATGCTTAGCTACCCAAAGAAAATCTACAGCTTTTGGATAGTTTCTAAGTATATTTATAAGTTTCAACTTTTGTTTCTTATGATTGGCAGATTTTTGAAGGAAAAAGGCTGTAATATGATAATGGAATTTCAATAAATGTGTTTTGACTGGCATACAAACTAGACACTACTGCTCAGTGGTCAGAGACATTGATTTATGCTGCAGTCTTTGTAAACACCTATAACCATTAATCAAGGGTAAGTGAGAATAGTACATAAAAAGTGCAGCATATTCCAAATAGTATCTTCTGTCTTTAGTACTCCTTTCATCTTCCATGTAGAAGTAAGGTGAAATCATATCTGGAAATATAGCAAGATTATATCCCAATTAATTTTTCTGTGTAACAATACTGCATTGTTTCATTTAATGGGGATGATGTGGATCAATATCTGATTAATAAATTTTATAAATGGTTTTACAGTTGTTTGCCTGTTCAGCAGGCTAACTATTGTATTATTCATGAAAAGTTCGCTCAAGTCCACCACCAGACAGCTTTCTGAGTATTTCTTGTGAGAACAGATGAAGTAAGAGATCTTGCAAATCAAACAATTTGGATTATCTGGAATTTCTACTGTACTCATTAATCTCTTGTTCATCAAGTTTCATTAGGCAGTTGTGAACATACTAGTTTATTCAAAGAAATGTAAAACAGTTACAGAAAATTTTAATGTCGCACATATCCTCATTTGAATTGTATTAATTAACAAAGAATCTGAATAATTAGAAATAGTGATTTACCTAGATCATGAAACAGAATAAAAGCATTAATAAAATCAGTAGCTAAATATTTCAGAAGATTTAGGGACCTAACCTGTATGACATTCACAAATCTAATAGCTTTGAATTCAAAAGTAGTTTACAATGTATTTTTGTCATACCATAAATCAGTATTAATTATACAGTGCACACCAGATAAACAATTCTGAGAATACAGTATACTTGGATAGATAAAAAAATCTACTCATCAAGCAGTAGCAAGAGAAAATACATAGAAGTTAAGGAAGAAGTTAAGGAAAGGTTGACTGTTGTGATGTGCACTGGATGAGATTTGAAAATCAGACAGCTTAAAGGTTGAAGGTAGGGTAATAGGCAAGGTAGAGATTACTGACAAAACATTGTGCAAGAGTTAATAAGAGGGGGAACTCTAAGTGCATAATATGTGGTAGAGGTGGGAGCAGGGAAAAATAGACAGGTCAGAAAATAAAAGATATAGAAAACTAAAACTTTGGCAGAAAATATATATATATATATCAAAGGGAGACTCATCTGTCAAATGAAATATGTCATGTAGCAACTGTTATGCAAACACTGTTCAGCCTTCTACATTGGTGGGACTACTACCAAGTTATCAGTTAGGATGAATGGGCATAGACAGAGGACACATACTGGCAACACAATATTCTGTTGCAGAGCATGCTCTACATAATGACAGTTGTGACCTCAGTGCCTGTTTCAACATATGTGCCACCTGGGTTCTTCCCGTTGACATCAGTTTCTCAGAACTGTGCAGGTGGGAACTGGCTTTACAACATTTCTTGGTTCTTCCACCAACTGGCCTTAATTGACATTCATTCCTTTCTACTCAGTAACAATTCCTTTCTTCACTCCCTTTTTGTTTTCTATATCTTTTATTTGCTGACCTGTCAATTTTTCCCTACCGGCACCTCCACCATGTGTTACACCCTTAGCTTTCTGCTCTTATTAACTCTTGCATGATATTTGACAGTAATTACCTGTCTTGCTTATCACCCTATCTTCAACCTTTAAGCTCTTAAGTTTTCAAATCTTATCCGGTGCAACCTCCGACAATCAGTCTCCCCTAACCTGGAGTTCTGGGCAACTTTTCCATAATTCTCCCCATTTCCCAAACCTTGCCAGTCCTTTTCCTTCTCCTGTTTTCCCTTCAACCCTTCTGCTAGAAGTAGGGGCCACTGGCTTCAAAAGCTTGACAATTTATTAACTTCTATGTGTTGTCTCCTGCCTTCACTTCGGGAGTAGATTTTTTTGCCTATCCAATTACATAACACAACAGATAATAATAAAGTATATTTTAAAAAAAGGAATCAATGTTTATTAAATGGTTGATCACAGATGTATAGGTAGGCATTATATTTGTCTTCCACAGGAGTGTGCACACACGGTGTTTAGGTGTCCCTACAGTCCATTAACCATGTATAAAAGAACAACAACTCTAACTGCCACACACAGTCTATTGTAGAAAATGAGAGGGAATAATTGATGCTGCAGAAGTATAATACCCAGTCACTAAGTCTAAGGCAGTATAATGACATACGTACCAAAGATATGTTTAAAAGAGCATGTAATGAACAGGAATTTTTTGAGAAGCTTTAAACCACACAAGGTGGTGCAGTAGTAAAACACTCTACTTGGATTCAAGAGGATTGCAGTTCAAATCCTCATTGTGCCATTTAAATTGAGATTTTTCCATAATTTCCATAGATCACTTATGGTAGATGCCATGCTAGTTCATTTGAAAAGCCATAGCCAATTTCCTTTCCCAGTTCAAACTAGTGCTCTCTCTATCTCTAATGGCTTCATGATAGGAAGTTTCTCCCTAATCTTTTTTTTTTCTTTTTTGCTTCCCATTAACATTCAATTAAAGGATAAGTATTTTTTTCTATTACAGATACTGCATGTTTCTTGAGGAACAATGGGAAGACTTTAACAAAGATTATGAAGAACTGTGCATCAACACATGATGGAAACATGTATACATCATATTTTGAATCTTTGAATTCCAGTCAGGAGAAGATGTTAAGCGGTTAACAAAAGCAAAACTAAAAATGAACAAAAAATTAGCACAAGGCATTGTCCATAGAGTGTGACTATTGCAAGAAGGATGATATGTTTTGAGTGCTTCATGTCTTAAAGATTTATGCAGAAAGAGAAGAAACTGACTGGAGATCAGAATAAATGAGGTATTTCTGGAATCTTCAAAGAATTAAATATGAAAATCTTACAAAACTTGACTGCAACATAGATACAGCTATGAAGACACCATAGGAAATGACAAATGAAATCAAGAAAATCATTCACCAATTCATCCATTCAAAAACCTGCTTCATAGGAATACAACCATTGAAAATCTAAAAGTAAGCTGTAAAATAAGAAATAATAGGTAAACGCCATGAGTGAATGACATTTCAGTTTGTTTGTTTGAAACAACTGCAATCGAGACCTTTTTTTTGTCAACAGTCTGCAAACTGGTTTGGTGTGGTCCACCACAAATTGCTCTCCTGTGCCAACATTTTCCATCTTGGAGTAGCAGTTGTAACCTACATCCTCAATTATTTGCTGACGTATTCCAATCTCTGTCCTTCTCTACAATTTTTATCTTCTACAACTCTCTCTAGTACCAAGGAGGCTATTCCCCAGTGTTTTAACAGATGTCGTATCATCCTGTCCCCTATTCTTGTCAGTGTTTTCCATATCAAGACTGACATATTTTACATTATTATTTTTGCTTACACTTAGACACACATGCAGCATTCTACACAAGCATGTAAACTGCAGCAAAACTTTGTGCCAAAATACAAGGAACAAAAACTTATAAAAGTGGTAATGTTTATTTGTTTCATATACAACTCAAATGAGTACCAACCTGTGAACCACACAGTGCATCCTCGGAAGCCTCTTAGGTTGCCAAGGATCTGACCGCGCTTGTCCCTTGACACATGATGTTTTTGCTCTGTGACATTTGTGGCCACTTGCAAAGCCTGTGTACATGCAAATAAAGAGAATTATTATAAGCACGTTCCTGCTGTTACATCTTACTGCTACACTCATAGACAAGATCAGATAAGTACGGAGAACACATGGAAAAGAGTAATAATACTGTGCAGAGATTTAATTAATTTTCTATGATATCTTATTTTTTAAGTAACTACATAACACTTTTTATTTAGTACTATGCAAAACTTTGGCTAATCAGATTTTCAAAATGTGTTTCTACCACAAAAGTTAAGAAGTGAATAAAATAGCATGTAAACTATATCTACAAATTTCATGCATCAGGTAGCAATCTGTTTATTTTTTATACAGGGTATGCAGTTTTTGTGATCACAAAAACAGAGTATCTATTTTGGATTAAAGTAGAATAACATAACACAAAGATATTTTGAGCAAGAATAATTGTGGAACTATGGCTTTTAATCAGATCAACTGTTGCTAGAACTTTCTGCAAATTACTTATAGACTGTTGAAGTAAAGGTGTGAAAATTCCACAGGCATCGGTGTGCATAAAAACAAGAAATAAACATATAATAGCCTTGAGTCCTGTTACAATGGATTTGCATTTGGGAGGATGACAGCTCAAAATCACATTCAGCTACTCAGTTTTAGATTTCCTATGATTTTATGAAAAATAGGACACATTTGATTTCTTTCTCCACTCCAAGCTGTGGTCTGTCTGTAAGGATTGTAACATAAGACCCTAACTTTCTTTCTGTTTCTTCTATGAGCAATTGTCTGGTCTAAGTATTCACTGTCATAACCGTTCTTACGGAAGAGCTGCCTTACAATTCCCCATACTGAAGGTTAAAGACATAAAAATAAACTGATACAAAGCATTAACTGGATCTATAACTACAAACTTAAGTACTTCTACTTTTTCTTTTGTTGCTTAGAGACATTCATAGCACATTTTTGTCTGTTGTTATCACATTACTCTAGTTTATTAAATGTATGAACTCTTCCACAAATAATTGTGACCAAAAATTTTATGTGTCAGTCCAGCTAGAAAATAATCATACCTAATATTCCTGACATGCACTAAGAATAGATCTCAAAACCCATTTGATGACAGTTGTGTGGGTAGGTACTGCAAAGATGATGTCATTTGTGTAGAGCAGCAATGAGATTTATGTAAGTGTCAATGATGTTACATGTGCCAAACTAAACAAATCAACAAACATTATTTCACAGTGAGATCAAATGACAACACTTTAGAAATCAAGTGCTGTAAGACACTTATGCATACTATCATCTCTTTTAACACCCTATACAAATAATAGACACCGAAGTGCAACACCGCTGACACACCAGGAGGTACACACATTCATGTTGTTGCTGTACACGGAAGATCAGAAGTTTGTTGGAATTTAGTAAACAAAATACAGTGAAGCCAGTACTGCTTCAACTAACTCCTGTTTCCTCAAAAAGGGAGTCACTGGGTGTTGGTCTCTCCACAATCTAATCACTTGCAAAGATAAGTGACAAAAGGGCCACCTGTCAAACAGTGACTACACACCTTCTTGAACATCTTGCTGCTGCCTCAGAAGCTGCACTGGCTTGCCTGTGAGCAGCCACTAACTGAGTGTAGAAGCTGAGGACACAGCTGGTGTGGCAGGGAGGAGAGGAAGGGAGGGGAGGGAAGAACAGTGGTGGGAGGAGGCTACTGCAGGAGTGACCCACATCAAGGACAGCCACACATATGTGACTAACAGCAGTAGCCTAGGCACTAACATCCTGTCCCTCAGGCCTACAAGTGGCACAAAGCAAAGAGTTTAAATCTAACCTACGCAGATTCAACTTATGTAATTTCAAACACGCAAAAATTACCTGCTGTTAACACTAACAGATGCTAATGGTCATGCATTAAAAAATACAGTATAAGTATGTGCTCCAGCTGGATAATGGAGTGAACACAAAGATCATTTAAAGAAGAAGATCAGCTCAACATATTTTGTACTTAAAAGTACTGCTAATTGTGCTGGCTTTAAGACCAGAGTGCTTGCTTATTTTGTATCCATTAAAATCATTTTAGTGATGGAATTCTTTTTTGCAGGAAATGTAGCTAAAAAAATGTATTTATTCAGAAAAAGTCATGTGTAAGAAATTTGTGAAAACAGATAACTGTACATTTTGCAGAAGATGTATAATGCCTTAGAAGCATTAAACTCACTTCTCAATATGTTGCTTCCTTAACGGTATTCATTGCTACAACAATCTCAATGTGAAAGTGTAAAAAATCTCATGAACCCAATGAAATTTCATATCAATGACTTGAATGGTGTATAAAAAGTGGTAAGCAGACTGTAATAATGTGCTGTTGTCTTTGGGAATCTGTACTGAGAAACCAATGGAAACTCTGGAAGATATATAAAGCTGCATGTTAAGCCAAAACTTATTTTAAAAAAAGCTGTCAATAAACTACATAAGACTGTCATATTACAGAAAGAAGGAAGAAATGAGTTCTAAGAAATTTGCAAACTTAAATAGTCTCTTTTTTACATGGCTATGACAGGATAATTCATCTGTTGAATTAAATGTATCGGTCAATGAAACACTTAACCTTCATCTGCCACACAGTCATTGTAATTTATTATCCTGGTTAATGGCTGGTATGAACTTTCATCTATTTTCCAGTGTCATATGCATGCAGTTAATGAAGAACATTGACAACATCAAAATGAAAAAGAAAGCATCTAATAATCAACTGCCAAAACAAGATACATAAAGACGAAAATGAACAAAGACATGGAATATCAGATTTCCACAAGTGGCATTTCTCACAACAGAAGAAATTGGTATTTATGAAAAAACAAAATAAAGGGAGATTATACCAGTCACATAGGGAAAGAAACTGATTCATACATGTATGTCACTTACAACTGTTTTCTTTTTTTTGAATGATCAGATGTCACTTATCACCTGTGTTTCCAGAGGCACTGTGTGATTGTGCCTATTTTGACAATCTATTGGTAGATGCCTTCCTTCTGTTCTATGCAGTGAATATCCTGAATTCAACAAAAGCAGCACATTTACTTCAACTGTTAGTATGTAACAGTGTTCATGCAAATTATGTTTAGTAGTTATGATGATGGATTAAATTAACTCAGAAGCCAGTAATTGCCTTAAACCATTTTTAAATAAATTTTGACATGCACAAGGTACTAAAAAGAAATTTCTACTATGTCTGAGATATGCTGAGCTACATAAGTAAACCATGGCCTCTCATTCTATTGCATTTTATAAATGTTTTTGCACTGAATACTAACAGAAATGAGATGCTACTTCAGCAAAGATCTGTTCTGGAACATCTTTCTTGTAAGTGTTAAAATAAGCAACAAGACTGCAATGTACAGGAAATTATATTAACTGGGTGATACTATATTTTCTGAGTTCTCCACAGTTTCATGCAAAAAAGGAACTATTTGATATTAATTTTATGTTTCTACTCTTTTATGCAAAAATTTCTTCACTTTTTTTTTTTCAATGATTGCAGGGATGCACAAATGGCAGATACAGGAATAGCTGAGTGCAGAACTGGAAAACAGATAAATTACTCAATAGAATAAAGCCCATAGGACCTGAATGGGTGCCCATTAGGTTCTATTTATATCATGCAGAGGAACTGACCACTCATTTTTACCTTAGGTTAGTGGAACAACATAATGGTGCCATGGGACTAAGAGAGGGCAGTAATGATGTACTATTCACAAAACCATGTGCTATAGCTCTAATTATACAATCTCATTTCAAATTTGCCACTGCTATACCTTATGACAATTCTCACTACTGTTTTTCTATACAAAAGGGTGAAAGAGAAAATTCTACTATACAGCCAAACACCAAACATGCAGCATGCATAGCATAAAATTATATACAGCCACACCTGCATGCTGTGTCATGTCTGGCTTACCCATGCTGAGGTTGATGATGCATAGAACCCCTAGAAGAAAAATAAGCATGTCAGTGAGTTTCTTTACCAGCACTGCACCAATGAACATATCACTCACGGGTTAACACAATTCTGTATTAGAAAGAAATTATAATATGCTACCAATGTAAAACAATAACAAAATTTAAATGACATCAGCAGATGAAGCTTACACATTGAAAACAAGCAATGACTCAGATTGGTGTTTTAATGTAAGTAAGGATCTACATGTATTATCTGCACAGGCAAACTTTCAAAATGCCAGTATCCAGCAAACCAGTACTGAATATTTACATTTCCCAAATCAGAATATGTTTTCTTGGTTCATAATGTCAAGGTATTACTTTCAGACATTATGGAGTTCACACTGTCTCTCTAAGTAAGACAGTGTGTAATAGATTTTCACTGCCAATTATCCTGTCAGAGAAAATTGCCTCACACCACTAGAATGAAAGCAAGATCAGATCAGGGGGAGAAAAGAGAATCTAACCTCAATGGATTTATTAAGTATTTTAGGTAACACTTATGTGACTTAAACACAAATTAATGGGGCAGGAATTAAAGTATGGCTATCAAGTTCACACTCGGTACAGTCTTCATAGTGGACACACGATATTTCAGTGATTCAATTTATGTACTCATCAAATGAACATTTGTGACAGTTTAATGATGTGACAGTTTAATGATGTGACAGTTGGGACTCAAAACGTAGATCCGTGTGTTCTATGAACAGTGTTCTTGCACTGAGAGCATTCTTCATAAAGTGATTAAAGACCTTGTCTATAGTGTAATATATAATATTCACTGACAATATATATGATATTTATTTTTGGAAAGTACGTTAAGCCACTAATTCCTTTTATGAAGTAGAGTACCCAAGTATCTTTGACAAAAGAGCACTCCTGGAGACAGAAGCTGAGAGGAAGACACTACCAGGTTGAAACTTTGAGTAGATCCACAACGTGTGTTTGGAGAGTTGAAACAGAAGAGTGGGCAAGAAGCTGGACCTGAGAGTTCACTCGGCACCTACAATCAGTCAGTCACAAATGCTCAAGGTGATGTGTTCCTTCAGTGAGTGGCTGCTTTATGTCCAAGAACAGATGCATTCTTGTTTCATGAACAATAATTATTAAAACGAAGAAATGAGGATTAGGATATAACATATCATCAGTAATAAGTTCATTCGAGATGTAGCACAAGTTTGGTTTGGATGATACTGGTATACCAAATTGGCAATACCATTGTGAAAGGAACCATCCCAACATGTTTTTTAAGTGATTGAGGGAAACTGAGGAAAACTGAATTTTGATTAGACATGTGGAGATTTGAATCCCTTGCCTCCTGAATGCGAGTCCAGTGTCTCAATTACTGTGCCCCTAATAAATAATATCAAAGTTACACAAATAAGATCTGTGTAACACAGCCCCAGGATTGTCCAATTCATTGGACAATATTCTAGAAAATTTGAAACATCTTAACTTCTACCTTAACTGTCACACACTACAAAACAGCAGCTATTTTTAAGCAAATATCTAGATTTTTTAAGAAAGAAACAGCATTCCCCTTATTTACATGGCCAGCCAGACATGATCTAGAGATCTGTATTCACAATCATAGTGCCGAAACACTAATGACTGTGAGTGTACACTTTAATTTTACATATTGTAAATTATAATGTTACAGTTGTTCAAGTTTGT
Source organism: Schistocerca americana (assembly GCF_021461395.2). Classification (NCBI taxonomy): domain Eukaryota; kingdom Metazoa; phylum Arthropoda; class Insecta; order Orthoptera; family Acrididae; genus Schistocerca; species Schistocerca americana. The sequence goes on along the minus strand of NC_060126.1, from coordinate 276,034,389 downwards.
TCCTATAACAGTTCATAATTCAGTTGCATGGCACATGTACTTCTCAAATTTTCAGACAAATGCTTTCTGAATGATGTGTTTCTCAAAACTGTAATTTCTTGGAAGTTGTGCTAGAGTGATGTGTTAACCACTGATGCAAATAAATTACACTCCTGGAAATTGAAATAAGAACACCGTGAATTCATTGTCCCAGGAAGGGGAAACTTTATTGACACATTCCTGGGGTCAGATACATCACATGAGCACACTGACAGAACCACAGGCACATAGACACGGGCAACAGAGCATGCACAATGTCGGCACTAGTACAGTGTATATCCACCTTTCGCAGCAATGCAGGCTGCTATTCTCCCACGGAGACGATCGTAGAGATGCTGGATGAAGTCCTGTGGAACGGCTTGCCATGCCATTTCCACCTGGCGCCTCAGTTGGACCAGCGTTCGTGCTCGACGTGCACACTGCGTGAGACGACGCTTCATCCAGTCCCAAACATGCTCAATGGGGGACAGATCTGGAGATCTTGCTGGCCAGGGTAGTTGACTTACACCTTCTAGAGCACGTTGGGTGGCACGGGATACATGCGGACGTGCATTGTCCTGTTGGAACAGCAAGTTCCCTTGCCGGTCTAGGAATGGTAGAACGATGGGTTCGATGACGGTTTGGATGTACCGTGCACTATTCAGTGTCCCCTCGACGATCACCAGTGGTGTACGGCCAGTGTAGGAGATCGCTCCCCACACCATGATGCCGGGTGTTGGCCCTGTGTGCCTCGGTCGTATGCAGTCCTGATTGTGGCGCTCACCTGCACGGCGCCAAACACGCATACGACCATCATTGGCACCAAGGCAGAAGCGACTCTCATCGCTGAAGACGACACGTCTCCATTCGTCCCTCCATTCACGCCTGTCGCGACACCACTGGAGGCGGGCTGCACGATGTTGGGGCGTGAGCGGAAGACGGCCTAACGGTGTGCGGGACCGTAGCCCAGCTTCATGGAGACGGTTGCGAATGGTCCTCGCCGATACCCCAGGAGCAACAGTGTCCCTAATTTGCTGGGAAGTGGCGGTGCGGTCCCCTACGGCACTGCGTAGGATCCTACGGTCTTGGCGTGCATCCGTGCGTCGCTGCGATCCGGTCCCAGGTCGACGGGCACGTGCACCTTCCGCCGACCACTGGCGACAACATCGATGTACTGTGGAGACCTCACGCCCCACGTGTTGAGCAATTCGGCGGTACGTCCACCCGGCCTCCCGCATGCCCACTATACGCCCTCGCTCAAAGTCCGTCAACTGCACATACGGTTCACGTCCACGCTGTCGCGGCATCCTACCAGTGTTAAAGACAGCGATGGAGCTCCGTATGCCACGGCAAACTGGCTGACACTGACGGCGGCGGTGCACAAATGCTGCGCAGCTAGCGCCATTCGACGGCCAACACCGCGGTTCCTGGTGTGTCCGCTGTGCCGTGCGTGTGATCATTGCTTGTACAGCCCTCTCGCAGTGTCCGGAGCAAGTATGGTGGATCTGACACACCGGTGTCAATGTGTTCTTTTTTCCATTTCCAGGAGTGTATTATTCCTCATCATCCCCTGCACACATTAGGCTTTGTCTGTTACACCTACTTGTAAATGTTAGTCCCAGCACTTTCATCTGGTTTTGAGACTCGCTATGTTTCTATGAACTGTATTTGTATAGACGTTTGGTAGTCTGTCATCCTCCATCCTACTGATGTAGTTTTGCCATTTCCTTATGTACCCCTCTATTTCTTCATTTATAGATATTAATCCAGATTCTGCTCTTATTTCTTTACTTCAGTTTCAATTTTCTCATGTGTATTGCAGTTTATGTCTGAGAAACAAACACACACAAGCACCATATTATTTACATATATAAAACTGAACCCAGAATCTACACCTGCTGCAGTATGCCGTATTGCTGCAGTATACTGTATTGCATACCAGTATTGTGAATTTGTTTGTGTAGTTGGCAGAGCTAAGTCAAATTAACTATCCCGCTGGCAATTTGACGAGCATATAAAAACATTGCTACACCTTATGGTGCAAGTTATAATAAATGATAATCCTCAGTAATAGGTATCACGAACTAGATACTTGAGTATAGACCAACAGAAAAAAAATGAGTCTACTTACACAATGTGTTAATACACCGGGTGATCAAAAAGTCAGTATAAATCTGAAAACTTAATAAACCATGGAATAATGTAGATAGAGAGGTAAAAATTGACACACATGCTTGGAATGACATGGGGTTTTATTAGAACCACCCATATTGCTTGACATGTGAAAGATCTCTTGCGCGCATCATTTGGTGATGATCATGTGCTCAGCCACCATTTTTGCTTGGCCTCCCAGGTCCCCAGACCTCAGTCCGTGCGATTATTGGCTTTGGGGTTACCTGAAGTCACAAGTGTATCATGATCGACCGACATCTCTAGGGATGCTGATAGACAACATCCGACGCCAGTGCCTCATCATAACTCCGGACATGCTTTACAGTGCTGTTCACAACATTATTCCTTGACTACAGCTATTGTTGAGGAATGATGGTGGACATATTGAGCATTTCCTGTAAAGAACATCATCTTTGCTTTGTCTTACTTTGTTATGCTAATTATTGCTATTCTGATCAGATGAAGCGCCAGCTGCCAGACATTTTTTGAACTTTTGTATTTTTTTGAATCTAATAAAACCCCATGTCATTCCAAGCATGTGTGTCAATTTGTACCTGTCTATCTACATTATTCCGTGATTTATTCAGTTTTCAAATTTATACTGACTTTTTGATCACACGGTATAGAGAACGTTAGGGCGTCAGGGAAACCACATAATCCAGATTGTTTTATTCCATCTGTGAAGGATGGTGGAACATCTGTGATGGTTTTTGGTCAGGGGAAAGACAGATGTCGCCTATAGGAAAATTGTGACAGACCCTTGGAAGAAAGATGTGGTTGTACGAATATCAAGAACTCAGATGGCAAGCCAGTACTAAATAAAGAAGGAAAAGATGAAAGATGGAAGAAATATACAAGGGCTATATAAGGGGAATGAACTTGATTGCGGTATCATAGAAAGGGAAAGATAAACTTTGCGATTTGAGGAAAACTTACACAATGAATATTTGCCCGAATTTTCATATCGAAAGTAAGAATGGGAAATGGAAAATGGAGTATTAAATTGTTCAACGTGAGATCCAGTTTTACAAAAAAAAACATTTAATTGGTTGAAAGTAACGGGGGTAATTAAGAAAAACTTAATTAGTGATCTGAGGGGAAAATGAAATATTTAAGAATAGCTGCTAACATATACGATACGTCAAAATGTTCATCTTTTCAAGGTCTTGCTAATTTGCGTAAAAAAGTTACAGTGATGTGATATTTGATTTTTAATTGGGTTCCTTTGAATCATACATTAAATTCGTGCCCTTTCGAGAACAGGTGATGCTAGAAAAGCAAATGAGATGTCAGTAAGTTCATCTCTTCAAGTCGCAGCTATTAAGTGAAAAAAATTTTGCATCGGTGCGATATCTGATTATTAAATTGGCTTCCTTCACATGAAATACTAACTTTAGGAAATTTCGAGAAAAGAAGACACTATGAAGGCAAATGAGGTGTCAATAAGAACATGCTTTCCGAACAAGACTTATCTTTTAAAAAAATATTTAAAAAAGTGAGTCCAATGTTTTGGGTTGGGTTGTTTGGGGGAAGAGACCAAACAGCGAGGTCATCGGTCTCATCGGATTAGGGAAGGACGGGAAAGGAAGTCGGCTGTGCCCTTTCAAAGGAACCATCCCGGCATTTGCCCGGAGCGATTTAGGGAAATTAAGGAAAACCTAAATCAGGATGGCCGGACGTGGGAGTGAACCGTCGTCCTCCCGAAAGCGAGTCCAGTGTGCTAACCACTGCGCTACCACTCTTGGTCAAATGTTTTCTGCAATGTTTTGCCTAAACGTAGGAAACAAAATAGATTACAGAAACGTTTGATATGCCTTTGAATGATGCTCGAAATTATGTTCTTCAAATGAGGTGTCAAATTTTCTCTATTTTATTTCTTACCTTTAGGCAAAATATTTGATTGATTTTTCTTTCAATTTTTTTTTTTAATGTCGCGTGTTGATCGCGGCGAACCTCGTTCCCGTGGGGGGTGCGGTGCAAACGCTAGACAACGAGTGCTGCAGCTCTGCGCGAGGGCTGAGGCGGCAGTGAAACACGCTGGAAAGTGTGCCAGCAGTTAGCTGCGGGCGCCGCGCGGCCTCCATTCCTCGGGAAGGCCACGGCCAGCGCGGTAGACCAAAGACACAGTGGCGCGAAGCGCGCTGTCGATACGAGGCCCTCAGGGGGACGGTAGTTCAGCCGCCCAGCAGCAAAAGATTTCACTCTCAACCTCTCCTTCGTGCACTGCCTGCTTTTATATTTACAGGACGCCCATAAATTATCTTTACACTTTCAGACTTTAAAACCTACCCTAGACTTATAACTGTACTATATACACTACCTGACCAAATGTGTCAGGACACCCCTATGTAGTACGGAACTGACCACTGGATGTTGCGAGAGACGGACCCGCCAGCGTAAAAGGATGCGGGGAATACTGTGTTGTCAATAGAGGGGCAGTAACAGCTGAATGGGCCGATGTGGAGAGCTCAGTAACTTCGAACGTGGACTACACAGGGTGTTACAAAAAGGTACGGCCAAACTTTCGGGAAACATTCCTCACACACAAAGAAAGAAAATATGTTATGTAGACATGTGTCCGGAAACGCTTACTTTCCATGTTAGAGCTCATTTTATTACTTCTCTTCAAATTACATTAATCATGGAATGGAAACACACAGCAACAGAACGTTCCAGCGTGACTTCAAACACTTTGTTACAGGAAATGTTCTAAATGTCCTCCGTTAGCGAGGATATATGGATCCACCCTCCGTCGCATGGAATCCCTTATGCGCTGATGCAGCCCTGGAGAATGGCATATTGTATCACAGCCGTCCACAATACGAGCACGAAGAGTCTCTACATTTGGTACCGGGGTTGCGTAGACAATAGCTTTCAAATGCCCCATAAATGAAAGTCAAGAGGGTTGAGGTTAGGAGAGCCTGGAGGCCACGGAATTGGTCCGCCTCTACCAATCCATCGGTCACCGAATCTGTTGTTGAGAAGCGTACGAACACTTCGACTGAAATGTGCAGGAGCTCCACTGTGTCGTAATTGTAAAGGCACATGTTCTAGCAGCACAGGTAGAGTATCCCGTATGAAATCATGATAACGTGCTCCATTGAGCGTAGGTGGAAGAACATGGGGCCCAATCAAGACATCACCAACAATGCCAGCCCAAACGTTCACAGAAAACCTGTGTTGATGATGTGATTGCACAATTGCGTGCTGGTTCTCGTCAGCCCACACATGTTGATTGTGAAAATTTACAATTTGATCACGTTGGAATGAAGTCTCATCCGTAAAGAGAACATTTGCACTGAAATGAACATTTGCACTGAAATGAGGATTGACCCATTGTTGGATGAACCATTCGCAGAAGTGTACCCGCGGAGGCCAATCAGCTGCTGATAGTGCCTGCACACGCTGTAAATGGTACGGAAACAACTGCTTCTCCCGTAGCACTCTTATACAGTGACGTGGTCAACGTTACCTTGTGCAGCAGCAACTTCTCTGACGCTGACATTAGGGTTATCGTCAACTGCACGAAGAATTGCCTCGTCCATTGCAGGTGTCCTCGTCGTTCTAGGTCTTCCCCAGTCGCGAGTCATAGGCTGGAATGTTCCGTGCTCCCTAAGACGCCGATCAATTGCTTCGAACGTCGTCCTGTCGGGACACCTTCGTTCTGGAAATGTCTCGATACAAACGTACCTCGCCACGGCTATTGCCCCGTGTGCCCGCATCTCGTGGTCGTGCGGTAGCGTTCTCGCTTCCCGCGCCCGGGTTCCCGGGTTCGATTCCCGGCGGGGTCAGGGATTTTCTCTGCCTCGTGATGGCTGGGTGTTGTGTGCTGTCCTTAGGTTATTAGGTTTAAGTAGTTCTGAGTTCTAGGGGACTTATGACCACAGCAGTTGAGTCCCATAGTGCTCAGAGCCATTTGAACCATTATTGCCCCGTGCTAACCCATACATCAAAGGGGCATCTGCCAACTCCGCATTTGTAAACATTGCACTGACTGCAAAACCACATTCGTGATGAACACTAACCTGTTGATGCTACGTACTGATGTGTTTGATGCTAGTACTGTAGAGCAATGAGTGGCATGTCAACACAAGCACCGAAGTCAACATTACCTTCCTTCAATTGGGCCAACTGGCGGTGAATCGAGGAAGTACAGTACATACTGACGAAACTAAAATAAGCTCTAACATGGAAATTAAGCGTTTCCGGACACATGTCCACATAACATCTTTTCTTTATTTGTGTGTGAGGAATGTTTCTTGAAAGTTTAGCCGTACCTTTTTGTAACACCCTGTATACTGCATCCATCATAAGGATAAACCTGATGGAAACAATACATCATGTATTCTTCCGCGTTTCCTTGAATCTCATTGGATTTCATTTCACGCGGAGCGGAAGCCAAGCTGTGTCCAGTCCAGTCAAGTACGAATATAAGGATGCTGTGTTTCACGCACAACCGAGCGAGGTGGCGCAGTGGTTCGGGAGGACGATGGTTCAAACCCGCGTCCGGCCATCCTGATTTAGGTTTTCTGTTATTTCCCTAAAGCGCTTCAGGCAAATGCCGGGATGGTTCCTTCGAAAGGGCACGGCCGACTTTCTTCCCCACGCTCCCCTAATCCGATGGAACCGATGACCTCGCTGTTTGGTCCCCTCCTCCCAAATCAACCACCACCTCAGAGTAGCACTTCCAACCTACGTCCACTTTCACTCACATGACTAAGCGTTAACGCGGGACAACAGCTTTACCGGCGAATTTAACTTGGACAGCACTGGCCAGTCAGCTGGTCCAACTAACCTGCAATGATGTGAGCAGTTGGAGTTCAGACGTAAAAGAGACGAGCAGAGAAACAATATAGCTTTGAATGTAATTTAATTTTTAAAGAGAATGAAATAATATTCGGCAAAACTCCAGCGCTACCGCACGCTTTTTATATGACCAGACAGAATGTATAAAATGCTCTAATTCTAATTACAAGCAAAAATGATAAAAATTCCTAAACAAATGGCAATTTTCTGAGCGAGCTATGTGGCGCAAAAGCATACCCAGGGATTTCACTGTATTGTTGCATATTGAAGCCAATGAAGGTATTCGTTACAGTCGTCTGTTAATGCTAAACTCTTAGCTCCCAATCCACGAAATAAATTTCAGTTCTAGAAAAGCCATCTATTACGTTGATAACGAGTCATCAACAACAGAATCCACGAAGCTACTCAGGCGCCGTATTTTCGTCCCTATTTTTGTGACGTGCCTTTCTATATTCCGCCAGCGTTCGGCAGTGACATGTGAATAAGTTGCTTGCGTTTGTTCCAGTACCTCTGGCAGCTTAACAGTTGGTTATTTTTTTCCTCAACTTGGCTCCAGATTAGTTCTGTAGAGTTCATATTGTAACGGTACAGTGGCAAATGTAAAAATGTAGCATTTGTATGGTGTTCTCGATGCTGTGAAAGTGATTGTTTTTGATTTTTTTACGACACTTATCAGATCTACTTCGTGAGACATTGCATCTGTGGTATAAAACGATGGATATAGTCCAAATAAAGAGTATTTGGTTTTTCATTTTGTCCCATAAAACTAAATTGTTATGTTTTCGTAATTTAAGTGACTCTTATTAACTATCTTTCATAAAATATCGATAATGAAGAATTTACATTTGAAATGAAAACAGGAATTACGTGTGCAATTTGTAATTAGAAACAGGAAGACGTGCATTATTCATAAAAATGATGACGAATTTTACAGTTTAGGTATTTCAAATTGAACGAAAAAAAGGATGATCAAGGCAACACTTGAACCGTCGATTCATGAACTGCACCAAACCATCAATCTAAGACGCTACCGTTTCCTCTACAGAACCAGTGGGTATTTGTATCTCAATTTTATCAAATGCAATCCCGCGGAAAACTTCAAAGCCGATTTTTTATCTGTAAATTTACGAAAAACATTAAGAACGACCTATATCTCGGCACTTTTAACCGTGTCCCTTACGCGTGTTTCACTACTAATCAGGAAGCAGCTTCAGCCATTTTCATGCTGCGTATTAACAGCGCGACAATCAGAACACAACAGTACACACACTGTGATTATACACGATTTTTGAAATAAAAACAATACAGCTATAGCGTGATTAAGAAAAACTTTGATGGCTGTTAATACATGAGAAAATCTTAAAGTTTCACTTAATGTAACATAGTAATAAAATATCTAATACATAAGTGGGACCTACTACCAAGAGCGTAACAACACCAGTGTACGTTTGTCACAGTTCTGACCGATCACCGCGTTTGTGGTCGTTTACATCAGGTTTATTCTTATGATGAACAGAGTATAAGTCAATGAATGTATCCGGACTGAAACGCCTAGAACCGCTCGGCCACAGCGGCCGGCTTGGTTTAGAGTGATGAATCTTTGAGTATCCTGTGGCAATCTGACGGGAGGGTTTGGGTTCGGCGAACGTCTGGAGAACATTACCCGCCCTACGTGTATTGTCAACAGCGAAATACGGAAGAGGTGATGTTTTTCGTGGTTACAGTGTAGCCCCCTTATGGCGCTTAAGAAAACGCTAAATGTGGAATGTTATCAACACATTTTACAGCATCGTGCAATGCGTAAGTAGAGAAACAGTTCGTAGATGAAGGTTGTTTGTATCAGTGACAGTGCATCCTGGGATGAGTTAGAACGTTGCATTCGCTTCATACCCCAGCGTCCAACATCACTACCTTCTCTGCTTTTGACTCTTGAGGAAGAATTGGCTATCATTCTTCCACATAGACTCAGACACACGTTGAATGTGTCCCCAGTAGAGTTCAAGCCGTCCTACAGGAGAAGAGTCCGCCACTGGTAGCTGAGTGGTCAGCGCGACGGAATGTCATACCTAACGGCCCGGGTACGATTCCTGGCTTAGTCGGAGATTTTCTCTGCTCAGGGACTGGGTGCTGTGTTGTCCTTATCATCGTCATTTCATCCCCATCGACACGCAAGTCGCCAAAGTGGCGTCAGCTAGAAAGACTTGCACCAGGGGAACCGTCTACCCGACGGGAGGTCCTAGCCACACGGCATTTCCGTTACAGGAGAAGAGTGGACACACCGTATATTATAGTCCATTAACACGTGTCCGGATACATTTGATAAAATAGTGTATTAACAACTACACTCATGCTCATAAATTAAGGATAACGCTGATACATGGTGAAACAACGCTCTGGTGGGTGGTTTGCGGGTTTAAATCACCTCGGGGTATGACCGTGCCGTGAAATTTGACCTGCGGTCGTCGCACGGTGGCGCTGGCAGCAGTCCACATACGCAGAGGTGTGTTAGTGCGTGTCAGAGAGTCAGTGTGCAGACGTTTTCAAACGTGCTAATGGTGAGTGTTTGTTGAAAATGGCTCAAAGAACACAGGAGAGCCCGTAAAGCCTGGTGTCAAGAACACAGTACATGGTCATTGGAACAGTGGTTCCAGGTTATGTTCACGGACGAGTCCAGGTATAATCTGAACAATGATTCTCGCGGGGTTTTCATTTGGCGTGAACCAGGAACCAGATACCAACCCCTTAATGTCCCTGAAAGGGACCTGAATGCAGGTCGTGGTTTGATGATGTGGGGTGGGGTTATGATTGGTGCACGTACACCCCTGCATGTCTTTGACAGAGGATCTGTAACAGGTCAGGTGTATCGGGATGTCATTTTGCACCAGTATGTCCGCCATTTCAGTGGTGCAGTGGGTTCCGCCTTCCTCCTGATGGATGATAACGCACGGCCCCACCGAGCTGCCATCGTGGAGGAATGCCTTGGAACAGTCTCCAGACCTAAACCCCGGTCTGCTTGTTCTCCAGACCTAAACCCCATCGAGCATGTCTGGGATGTTCTCGGTCGACGTATCGCTGCACGTCTTCAAACCCCCAGGACACTTGAGGAGCTCCGACAGGCACTGGTGAAAGAATGGGAGGCTATACCCCAGCAGCTGCTCGACCACCTGATCCAGAGTATGCCAACCCGTTGTGCGGCCTGTGTACCTGTGGAAGGTGATCATATCCCATATTGATGTCGGAGTACATGTGCAGGAAACAGTGGTGTTTTGTAGCACATGTGTTTCGGGACGGTTTTCTCAACTTATCACTAATACCGTGGGCTTACAGATCTGTGTCACGTGTGTTCCCTATGTGCTTATGCTATTAGCGCCAATTTTGTGTAGTGCCACTTTGTGTGGCACCACATTCTGCAATTATCCTTAATTTATGAGCATGAGTGTAGTTGATACAAGTGACAAGATAACTCAAAGTTTTATTTTTATCCTCCAGTTGCCGCAGATTTCAGGAAAAATCTGGACACCACAGGAGAAAGCTCACCGTGCAGCAAGAGACGAAGATTAATACCCATGAGCAGCGATAACTTTGATCAAAATATGGAAGGGAACAACCATCCTGGCTAACTGTTCGGGCTTGACAGACGTCATTTGTGGAAACAGATAGCGTTCTTCATAAACAGGCAGCGGGTCACCGATTTGTTTCAGATGCCAACGTGAACGAAGTACGGCAGGTGTTTGCAAGGAGTCCGACAAAATCAGCGCGTACGGCGGTCAGAAACTTATGCACAAAGTCTTGATACGGACTCGAAAGCCGACGAACAAACCTCAGCGCGAACAGTTGGTAGTGGATGCGTTAGGCAACACTGGTGCAAACAGTGGCTTTTTGGAAAAGATTTGTTTCTTCGATGAGTTAGCTTTTTCATGGATCTGGCAAACTGAACCGTCATAACGTTTATCTATGTGTATCAAACTGCCCTCAGTGTGAAATGGAGAGATACAGTGCGAAGGTCACTCTGTGCGTGGACTTATGCACAACTGAATCATTAATCAGTTGTTCATCAGAGTATCTCCGTAATGTTTACCTGGACGCAATGTGGTGTCTTATTCCAGCAGGACAGGGCACCATCTCACTGGTCCCTAAATGTCCGTCATTTTCTGGATGGAAGTGTTCGGCTGAGTAGATCTGAAGAGATGGTCCGATTCGGCGGCCACCACGATCACGTCATTTCACACCACTACACTTCTTCCGTGGGTTTCTGTAAGGAATCAGGTGTACTGAACCAAGGTTACAAAATGGTTCAAATGGCTCTGAGCACTATGGGACTTAACATCTGAGGTCATCAGTCCCCTAGAACTTAGAAGTACTTAAACCTAACTAACCTAAGGACATCACACACATCCATGCCCGAGGCAGGATTCGAACATGCGACCGTAGCGGTCGCGCGGTTCCACACTGTAGCGCCTAGAACCGCTCGGCAACTCTGGCCGGCGAACCAAGGTTACAGCGCTTGAAGACACGCACTCGCAATGCATTTAAAAATGGCGCCTCGGAGTTCCTCGACCGTACATTAAGAGAAATTAAATACCAACTGGACATTGTCAGTGCCAATGGAGGTGCAAACACTGGCGTGTATGAATCAATATTATAAAAATATATGTATGTTCCACATCTCCTCCTAATTCACTGCACCGATTTCAACCAAACGTGGTACACATATCGTTTGTTTACTAGATAGAATCGCTGTGGGGTAAGAACCACATGCCTACGAAAGAGGTCAGGGTGGGGACGAGAAAGGAGCGGAGCCCTAGAATCCCGAATACCCAGATTTTATTCATCCATTATTTGAGAATGAGAGAATTCAGTGATTTGCAACAAACTTTACACATGATTTCAAACCTCTACGAAACTTTTTCTCACTGACAAACAACACAAAATGATGAAAGGAAAAAAGTCTGTCGCTTTCTACGTACATTTTCGTTGCTCATGCAGTAAAACTGCTGCATCGGGCAAGACGTTTTAATTTATTATTTCTTTAGTAAAGCGAGGGTAATCCCAAAAGTAAGGTCTCCTATTTTTTTTTATATGTACATAGACCTGTTTATTTCTACATCAGTTTACAGCTTGAACATTTAGCTATTTTTTGACATAATCACCAATTCTGTCGATGCATTTTTGTAGACGTTGTGGCAGTTTTTGCATGCCCATGTCATACCAGCTCGTCGCCATGCTGTTCTGAAAGTTATGAACCTCTTCTTTCACCTCGACGTCGGAGATCAATCGCTGGGATCACAATTGACGCTGACAGGTACTGTGAGACTCTGAAAAAACTGAAACGAGCAATTCAGAACCGGAGAAGAGGAATGTTGAGCAAGGGTGTACGTATTATCCATGACAACGCACGCCCACACATCGCTCGGCAAACCGTTGTTCTCCTGCAACAGTTTCAGTGGAACACAATCACCCACCCACCCTATAGTCCTGACTTGGCGCCCAGTGTCTATCACCCCTTCCCTAGGTTAAAAGAACATTTGGCCGGAAAGCGATTCAGCTCCGACGACGAGGTGGAAGAAGAGGTTCATAACTTTCTGAACAGCGTGGCGCCGAGCTGGTATGACATCGGCATACAAAAACTGCCACAGCGTCTACAAAAATTCATCTACAGAAATGGTGATTATGTCGAAAAATAGCTAAATGTTTCAGCTGTAAACTGATGTAAACCATTGTAGGAATAAACAGGTCTGTGTACTTATAGAAAAATAGGAGACCTTACTTTTGGGTCTACCCTCGTAACTATGTTCGTGACACACTCTGAGGACAGTATTCACATATACACCACTGAATGTACCTACAACGTTATATCATTGTACAGTGCATAGTTCAGGAGATACGACGCCATAAACAATGAGATGCGTGAAATAAGCCACATCGTGAAAGACGTTGAAATACACTATGTGATCAAAAGTATCCAGAGACACCCAAAAACACACGTTTTTCATATTAGATGCATTGTGCTGCCACCTACTCCCAGGTACTCCATATCAGCGACCGCAGTAGTCATTAGACATCGTGAGAGAGCTTAAGGGGGGGGGGGGGGGGGGGTAGGACATCAAACGGAACGACTTCGAGCAGGAGAGGCACCACAGGACATTTTAATTTCCACTGTCTATACTTTTACCAACAAATTTATAAAACTTTGTCAGCATGACCAGGAAGGATTCAGGATTCACACTCATAGCAGTGGAAGTTCACAAACATGACAAAATAAATTTTCTTTTACATGTGAAATTTCACCAATTTTTCAGTTACTGGTGGCAGAATTTGTTGCTATAGGTACACTTTTCTCCATAAATAGGAGAGACTCTTCGATGAATTTTGTACAGCATACAAACCATAGGTGTATGAAACTCTAGAATTTATTTAATTTATGAAAAAATGAATAAGCTGTTACATTTTAAACTTCATGTTTACAACAATTTTATAGTTAATTATCTCAATTTTTACCACAGTTTTTAATAGATTTGGAAGATTCTAGAGTTTCAGACACCTGTAACTATGGTTTGTATGCTGTGCAAAATTCATCGAAGAATCTCTCCTAGTTATGAAGAAAAGTGTACCTATAGGAACAAACGCAGCCAATAATAAGTGAAAAACTGATGAAATTTCAGATATAAAAAAATATTTTTTTGATTTTTGAACTTCCACTGCTAATCCTGAATTCTTCCTGGTCATGCTGCAAAAGTTTTATAAATTTATTTGTGAAAGTATAGACAGTGGAAACTGAAATGTCCTGCAATGCCTCTCCTGCTCCAAGTCGTCCAGTTTGACAAGGTAGATTTTCGTTTCACATGCCCTCACTACATGAGAGACTGCGGAGAGGTTTGGAATTCAGCTCAGAACTTTGGTGCAAGGTTTGGCAGTCAAGAGTGTGCGCCGACACCTCTCCTCCCCTTGGCGGTCAAATAAATTAGTGGCTGTAAATTTTGCTTCCACCTCCGCGATTCGAATCATCTACCTCCCAGTCACGCGCTACCGCACAAGCGTGCGTTCACGACCTCTGCTACGGAGCGCGGTTGAAGCGAGGTCTTCTTGTGCGGAGGACACTGAACGGGACCAGTCACACCGCACACATGTTCCCCTTTCTCCATTCCTCTCTACGCCACGAAGGCTCCACAACCCGTTATCATCCGCCGGGTCATCGCCGAGTTTTTAGCAAGGAGGTGCAGCGCAACATGCGACCTTCTATAGGGTAGAATAACAAATATGATTAAAAAGGTAAATAAACTTTGCTCATGAAAGAGTTATTTCTTGATATAATCTTCATTTAGCTCATCACAACCGGGCCAGCGGGAGTCCAATTCGTTTTTATTAAAAAATAAATTTTTTTGCAAACATACATAATTCAGTAAATGTAAATCGTCCGCCCCCGGTAGCTGAATGGTCAGCGTGATGGATTGTCAATCCTCTGGGCCCGGGTTCGATTCCCGGCGGGGTCTGGGAATTTTCTCCGCCCAGGGACTCGGTGTTGTGCTGTCTTTATCATCATCCTTTCATCCTCCTCGACTGCAGGTCGTCGAAGTGGCGTCAAATTGAAAGACCGCCACCCGGCGACCGGTCTGCCGGAAGGGGGCTCCTAGCCATACGATTAAATAAAATAAATAAAGTAATCGTAAATATCATAAAAAATAAAAAATAAAAAATGGATACAAACTGCCGTCACGTGGCAAAAAAATACTGTAACGGCATGAGGTATGCATATTTTATCGGCATATTCAATATCACCATCTTTAGTTCATGGAGTGGGCTGCAACAGCCTGTTCCGGAAACCATCTTATCCTCGGACATCCGATACTTCGTTCTCCAGTGAATTTGCAGTTCATGGAGATCTTGGTACATTCTTTCTAAATGGTTGCATCAGTTGGCTTAATAATTATTAATTTTGCTTTCCATATAAAAAATCTGTAAGTATCGTTTTTTTTTTCTGTGTATCGTATTTTATCCAGCAGTGTGCAGACTTTGACTTCCCTGATAAATTTCATCTTAGCTGACGTAATTTTCCCACTGTCTTTCTTCGGGAGTACCTACGTCTCACTTCCATGTAATATTTTCGGAACATCCACTGTTTAGTTTTGTCTTCTAGTTTTAAATTTCAGAATTGTTCCACATACATGTTTAAATTTACAAACTTTTGTTTCTGTGCCGCGCACATTCAAGACAGTTACAGGTATGAAACTTCCTGGCAGATTAAAACTGTGTGCCCGACCGAGACTCGAACTCGGGACCTTTGCCTTTCGCGGGCAAGTGCTCTACCATCTGAGCTACCGAAGCACGACTCACGTCCGGTACTCACAGCATTACTTCTGCCAGTATCCGTCTCCTACCTTCCAAACTTTACAGAAGCTCTCCTGCGAACATTGCAGAACTAGCACTCCTGAAAGAAAGTACTGTGGAGACATGGCTTAGCCACAGCCTGGGGGATGTTTCCAGAATGAGATTTTCGCTCTGCAGCGGCAGATTAAAACTGTGTGCCCGACCGAGACTCGAACTCGGGACCTTTGCCTTTCGCGGGCAAGTGCTCTACCATCTGAGCTACCGAAGCACGACTCACGCCCGGTACTCACAGCATTACTTCTGCCAGTATCCGTCTCCTACCTTCCAAACTTTACAGAAGCTCCTGCGAACTTTGCAGAAAGTTTGGAAGGTAGGAGACGGATACTGGCAGAAGTAAAGCTGTGAGTACCGGGCGTGAGTCGTGCTTCGGTAGCTCAGATGGTAGAGCACTTGCCCGCGAAAGGCAAAGGTCCCGAGTTCGAGTCTCGGTCGGGCACACAGTTTTAATCTGCCAGGAAGTTTCATATCAGCGCACACTCCGCTGCAGAGTGAAAATCTCATTCCAGTAACAGGTAGATACCTACTCCAATATTTTTCCATTCGAAACTGCGATACAGTGGCTAAATATTGGAGCAGGTATCCACCTTTAACTATCTTGCATGTGAAGTATCGCCAACGATAGATCACGATACAGAAACAAACAAAAAAAAAAACAAAAAAAATGGTTCAAAGGGCTCTGAGAACTATGGAACTTCTGAGGTCTTCAGTCCCCTAGAACTTAGAACCACTTAAACCTAACTAACTGAGGACATCGCACACATCCATGCCCGAGGCAGGATTCCAACCTGCAACCGTAGCGGTCGCGGTTCTAAGAAACAAAACTTTTCAAATTCAAACATGAGCGTGGAACAATTATAAAATACAAAACTAGGAGAGGAACTACATTGAAGTTTTATAGAACATTGGCGGTTCCCGTAATATTATATGGAGGTGAGACGTGAGAACTGTGGAACATATACGTCTGCTATGCATGGAGATCCAAAAAGTTGCCTTGTAGCCAGCTGCTTTCTTAGCACCACTCAGGGGTCACTGTGAAATCACAAAGAGATCATCAGCAACAACTCTGCGGACCTCTGCACTGAGTTTGGTGTACTCCTCATCAGAGGATGTGCAGCGACATGGTTGAACAGCGCTCGTGTACATAAAATTAGTGCTCAACTTAACAATACTATGTGTACCATTTGGGGAACAATTAGGTCCACTCCCATCGTCTGAGTGCCTGACGCCACCACTGCTCACCGAAGGAAAGAAGCTTTGATCAGGGAGTACAACAAGTACCTAGCAAACTACGCACTACTAACGCATTCTGAATCAACAGACTTCGTTCAAGACATCCTGCTCTTGTACCTGCAAACAGTCTCATCGGGGTTAACATCACCGTTTACTGAATGAGAAACTGGCTCCAGAGTGCCACAGCAACATACTGGTTATTACTTCGTATTACTGGGACAGTCCCTGGGTTTAATCACCACCAAAAGAAATGATCAACTCTCAAGCGACTAAGAACAGGAGACGGGCAGATTCACTTTTTAAGTGGAGACTGCTGTCCTCACCAGCATGCGACTGCGAGCGAGCGAGGTGGCGCAGTGGTTAGCACCCTGGACTCGCTTTTGGGTGGACGATGGTTCAAACCCGGGTCCGGCCCTCCTGATTTTGGTTTTCCGTGATTTTCCTAAACGGCTTCAGGCAAATGCCGAGATGGTTTCTTTGAGAGGGCACGGCCAGTTCCTTCTCCATCCTTCCCTAATCCGATGGGATCGATGAAGTCGCTGTTTGGTCCCCTCCCCCAAATCAACCAACCACGCGACTGCGGTGCATCGAGGCAGACAATCCAACTCGTGAGGGAAGATTGCAGCGCCAGAGCATACAGTGGGGGCTATGACGGCAACCCGAAATCCCATCAAAAATATTCAAGAACCAGATGTTTGCTTGTGATTAAGTATTAACTGTTTAAAAGTAATATAATGTAATTCAACATTGGAATATACTTAGATTCCATACGCTTAATAAATAAATAATGCATATAACTAGTGTTTATAGATTATGACGAAAATATTTGTGGATTATTGTCACATCTGAAAATAGCAGTTAATAAATGGTTCAAATGGCTCTGAGCACTATAGGACTCAACTGCTGTGGTCATTAGTCCCCTAGAACTTAGAACTACTTAAACCTAACTAACCTAAGACATCACACACACCCATGCCCGAGGCAAGATTCGAACCTGCGACCGTAGCAGCAGCGCGGCTCCGGACTGGAGCGCCTAGAACCGCACGGCCACCGCGGCCGGCAGCAGTTAATATGTCGAACCAGTAATTAATGTATGAGAATAATTATATTTCGTAATTCTGCATGAGAGTGTAACCAGCCATGTACGTACGAACACGGTAACATGCCTGACAATGAGGATGCTCGAATAGAAATTATCTAAAATTGGGGTAATGAAAGACAAACGAAACTAGCAAAATTGTTTGCAGAACGTTTGCGGAGGAAGAAAATTAACGGTACGATGCTATACTTGTTCTACTTCACCAGAAAGGAAATAAATAGAAAACTATGGACCCATCAGTATCCTCGCCGACATTCACAAGAATTGTTAACAGGAAATAAACATTGAACTTTATTCAGCTAAAGGAACAAGTCACTTGGACTATTTGCAACTCGCGAATGAAGATACAGAATGTAGCAATGAATATGAATTACCATTTTGTCAGGGATTTAAAAATTTTAAGAAAGCTTTTGACTTATTTCCAACAAAATCTGTATTACTATCACCTAAGAAATACAGCACTGATCCAATCTACGGTAATATCCCGAAGAAAATGCAAACTCACGTAATTTTATTATACTGAGGACATAATCAGAACTTTATGACTACCCCGCCCGCAGCGTCACGATGTGGGAAATTTAGAACTGAAAGAGGAATGGGGCAAACAGATTTCACACACACTTAGAAACTCTAGAAGCTCTCATGTTCCTGAACTGGGAAAACTAAGAAAAAATCCATGTTAGCTGTACATATCTGATCAGCCTACATTTTACTAATCTCTTTGCACACGGTTCGGTCACATTAATGCGACCACGGCCAACGTTCGACGTCAACGTGCAATAACTACTCGCAGATGGCAGCACTGGCTGTGGAGGGTATATAAACGGTATTTGAGCCACGGGTCGAAGCATTTCTGAAACGGATAAATTTGTAAATTGTTCTCTTGCTGCCTTGGTTAAAGTATAGAGTGCATGGCAAATGGTGTTGTCCAAACCGGCGCCGAGGCAATTATGGTGCACCACGGACCATATATAACAGGGGTGGCAGACGGTTGGGGAGATCTGTACGGGTGAACAGACGTCCAACTACTGTGAGCAGCTGACTGCCCAGATGAACCAAGCGGTTAACGGCAGGGTTTCCTCAACGACTGTCCACCGAATGTCTCTGGGTCTCTGGAGCAGGTACATGGTTCATGTACCCATGCTGACTATCGTTCGTCGCCGGCCGGTGTGGCCGTGCGGTTCTAGGCGCTTCAGTCTGGAACCGAGTGACCGCTACGGTCGCAGGTTCGAATCCTGCCTCGGGCAGGGATGTGTGTGGTGTCCTTAGGCTAGTTAGGTTTAAGTAGTTCTAAGTTCTAGGGGACTGATGACCACAGATGTTAAGTCCCATAGTGCTCAGAGCCATTTGAACCATTTTTTGTTGTTCATCGGCGACGAAGGCTGGAATTTGCACGGACATACCGCAACTGGGCAACTAGTCCTCCACTGAGTGACGACACGTTGACTTTTCATATGATTCTACAGATGACCGTTGGCGTGCATGGCGTGAAGCGTTTGAAAACAAGCACGCTGCAGCAATCGGCGGAAGGGTGGCGACTGGATGAGGGAGCGTTATGGTCTAGGAATGTTTTCGTGGCAGTCCCCTGGTGTTCTTGTCATTCTGGAATGCACAATGAAGCAACACAAGTAAGCATCTGTCCTTGGGGAAGATGTCCACTCCTACATGCTGTTTTTTTTTCCGTCGGCACGAAGGCATCTAGCAGTGGGACAATACAATGTGCCACACAGCTCGCTTGGTTCGAAGAGTAGCAGTATGCGTTTACCATACTCCCCTGCCCATCAAACTTCTCGGATCTAAACCCAGTCGGGAATAAGTGGGACCACCTCGATCGAGCTTACGCTCCATGGATCCTCAACCGAGAAACCTAGCGCAGCTCTCTACGGCAATGGAGTCAGTAAGACTCCATGTCCCGGTCGGTACCTTCCAGAACTTCACTGACTCTCTTCTTGCACGTCTCGCAGCGGTCCGCGCTTCAAAAGGTTTTTGACAGGTCGTCACATTAATATGGCTGGACATTGCACTTCCATGTTTCTACCGCAGATAAGTTTCAATAAGGAATGGAACTACATAATGGAAGCGGAGAGGGATTACATTTAGCCATGCCAGTAGATGGTAGTTGTGCCAAGGTTGCTGGTTTTCAAGAGATGCGAATGCAGACCTAATGGGTGGTTGGAGGAGTGGATGGGAGAAGGAGAAAAAGGGGGGGGGGTTGATGACTGTACAAAACATACAGCTGCAAAAGACTGTAATGCCTGAAGTCTGGTGGACGTTATTATTAAATAGTTGATGTAAAAGGGAGGTGCTGATGAATCTTTCACGGGGTAAATTTAACTTGAACAAAGACAGCATCTCGCTCGCTGTTGCTTATTATATTTAAAGACAAAGTGGAATTATTTCCACACAGCATTTCAAGGTTATTTTTCAGCTTTCGCTTCGAATGCTGTGTCATGTCTCTTCAGTTCTCGTTTCCCTGCTCCAGGTAGTTACAACAACAGAAACGTTGTATGTTATGACAATATCTTACTGTTAGGCTGGCCCCTATTACAATGGAAGAAAAGTGTGTACAACAGTAAGCAAGACGACCATCGAATAAGCCTTACATCATGAGATGCTTCAGCTCTAGAATTTGTGGGAGGACTTTTTTTTTCCACATCAAAAGTTCCGAGAAAGCTTGTTACACACACTGCGAGCCTGTTGTTCACCGAATCGCGATACGACGTTGTGGTCGAGGAGGAGACTTTTACGAGATAACAGACTCAGATAATAAATACTCACAACTACGGAAACGTGTGACGCTCGCGACCTCGTGTCTGTTGTGCTGCAAGGCTGCTTTCTTGGAATAAACGAGATGACGGCAAGGCAGTCATTCACGGTATCTACACATGTTATAAACAAATGTCACTCGGAGCGTTTTTTTTGTCGGTATGTGAAGGCTAATCTCGGGACCTATTGTAGGGGTATTTTCACGAATAGATGAACTGATACATGAGAAATCTTCGTGTATAAAATTTATAATTATAGTAACGATGAGACAGTGCGTAATGTATGTATTGTTACAAGTTCGCAATTAAAAGGGGCTTTCAACAAGCAGGTTGGTTTCATTCACGATTACAATATATAATATTATTCCCCACGCTTTTCGCTACAAAATTATTTTTCAACTTGATCATCATTCAATGCGACGGCCTTACAGAGTGCGTTCTGTAAATAATGCTACCAATTTTTTTTCTGACGCAACGGTACACCACAGCGTGTTGTAACCGGCTGGGCTAAGTGGAGGGGGGGGGGGTGTTGGCTTCAAAAAGGTCTTTTGTCTCATTCGGCTGCGAGCTGCCAGAGAGTCAGGACGTGCGCTTCCGTCAACCCCGTTTTGAGTTTATGTAACACGGCACTATGGATCATTCTGTAGAGCAACGGTACGCTATCAAATTTTGCGATAAACTTGGGAAGTCCGCCTCCGACACGTTTCCATTACTTCAGCATGCCTTTGGGACTGATTGCTTGTCCAAATCACAAGTTTTCCGATGGCACAAGTCGTTCATGGAGGGCCGAGAGGAGATCACCGACGAACCTCGCAGTGGACGGCCATCAACCGCACGAGTCGACGAAAATGTGACCCGTATGCGAGATAGTTTGAACTCTAACAGACGGCTTAGCCTTCAATTGATAGTACAAACTCTAAACATGTCAGAAACAACCGTTTTCCGCATTGTGACCGAAGATTTGAACATGGGAAAGGTGTGTGCCAAACTCGTCCCAAAAGTGTTGACCGACGAACACAAGCAAATGCGAGTGCTTCGGTGCCGAGAAATGGTGGAAATATGTGAAAATGATCATCATTTCTTAAACTCAGTTATCACTGGTGATGAGTCGTGGATTTTTGAGTACGACCCTGAGACAGAAAGACAGAGTTCAGAGTGGCACACCCCATCGTCGCCCTGTCCCAAGAAGGCATGCAGGAAGTCCAGGATCAAAACCATGCCCACTGTCTTCTTTGACGTCAGAGGCATTGTCCGCCACGAATTCGTACCTACCGGGACCACAGTGAACTAAGCTTTCTACTTCGAAGTGCTCAAAAGATTGAAAAGGATGATCTCGTGCTGCCGAAGCGACATCAAGGACATGTGGAAAGTTCACCAGGACAACGTGCTGAGTCACAGTGCCTTCATTGTCAACGACTTCCTGGCCAGGACCAAGACCTCATTGGTTATCCAGCCTCCCTACAGTCCTGACCTGGCTCCCAATGACTTTTTTTGGTTTCCTCAGTTAAAAGGAGTCATGTAAGGAAAACATTGGGACACAATTGAAAGCATCCTGGCGCATGTTACATCAGTTCTAAAGGACATTCCGGAAAAGGAATTCCAGGATGCCTCCCAGGCATGGAAACACCGCCTCCAGAAGTGTACCGACGCAAGAGGGTGCTATTTTGAAAATTTTTGATTATTTGTACGTGTATATTCAATAAATGATTTTTTTATGAATTTGGTCGCATTACTTATGGAACGCACCTTGTATACCACCTTACTGGCAGGGCCTGTATGCCCACTTGATACAACTCTGCTGGTCGGAATTAACGCCTTGCTGCATCAATAAACCCTCTATCAACCACGTACTGCTTCCTGCGGAGTTCGTTCTTCATGACGCCAAACCGGTGGTCCTTTGTTGCTCTTTATGGTCTTCTGTTAGGCGGCGAGGAACCAAACGGGCAAACACCTTCGAGTGCCCCAACTGGTAGACGAATGTCAGCACTAGCTACAGAGACATGCAGTTATGCAGCGATGTGTTTCACTGTGTTCCGGCAATCACTTCGAATGAGAGTGTCCGCACGTTCCAACACTGTAGGAGTCACAGCTGTGCGCGGCCAGCTGGCACGGGGGAGATCGGACAGGTTCACTCGACCTTGTTGCGATGATGGCAAGACGCCTCGCACAGCAACTCACCGTGCTTTTGTTCTCTGCCAGGTCTCCGTTGACATTCTGCAAGAACCTATGACTATCTGCGATGCTCTTGTCTCCCGCCAAAGGAAACTCAAAACACAGCTTTCGACTTTGAACTCACCTCCGTTACAGAAGCCATTCTGAATGTTACGTATAGCGCCGCCACCAATCGGAACTTCATTTAACTATGGGGGCTGAAGGGTGAGTATTCAAGGATGTCCCACAAGAAATTCTGCATTTTTTTAAACCGAAATTGGCTGAGAATAAAGTTTGTTCTATTACTTATTGAACGTCCCTCGTAATTGGCGTTGGGAGTGACGTATCGTGGTAAGGATAGGAGCTACAAGCTGGTCTTCCTGCATGTAAAGGGTACTCTCAGGAACTACTGCAGGGATTTTTGATACGATTTTCAATAACAGATAAACTGATTCACAAAAAGGTGTGCATATACGAGTATATTTTGTTACAGGTACACCAGAAAAGTCATCCGTCCGTCGATTCTTAGTCAAAAGTACAATCACGGGGTATCAAGTGAAATATGTGGCTGGATTGAGGACTTCTTGGTAGAGAGGACACAGCAGGATATCTTAGATGAAGATTCATCGTCAGGTGTAGGAGTCAATACAGGTGTGCCCCAGCGGAAGCGTATTGGGGCCCTTGCTGTTCAGTGACCTTGCAGACAATGTTTTAGTAACCGCAGACGTTTTGCAGATGAAGCAGTTATTACGATTAAGTTCTGACTGAAAGAAGCAGCATAAATATTCAGTAAGATCTTGATAGGATTTCAAAGTGGTACAAAGATTAGCAACTTGCTTTAAAAATGTTCAGAAGTGTAAAACAGTACACTTCACAAAACGAGAGACGATAGAAACCTGCGACTATTTATTGGCAGAGTACTGGCGAAGTGCAGACAGTCTACAAAGGAGATTGCTTACAAATCACTCAAGCGACCGGTTCTAGAATATTGTTCAAATGCTTGGGTCTCGTACCACATAGGACTAACAGGGAATATCGAATGTACAGAGAAGAGTCCAGGGCAGAGCAGCACCAACGGTCACAGATTTATTTGACCTGTGGAAGAGTGTCACAGGGATACTGAAGGAAATGAACTGGCAGACTCTTGAACACAGACATAAAAAACCGTATCCCAAGAAAGTCTATTAAAAAGTTTCAAGAACCAGCTTTAAATGATGACTCTAGGAATATACTACAGTCCCCTATGTATGCCTCACAAAGAGATCGTGAGGATAAGATTAGTATAATTACAGCACGCACAGGGGTATTCAGTCATTCTTCCAGCGCTCCATACGTGAACGGAACAGGGAGAAACTCTAATAACTGGTATAGTGAGACGTACCCTCTGCCATACACCAAACGGTAGTTTGCAGAGGATAGATGTAGATCTAGATGACGATACACACCGAGGCCGTGGCGGGTCTCTAGTTCAGTGTAATGAAATAACCAAGGAGATATAAGTCATGCCTCCGGAGGAAGTTGATTAATCTCTGTAGCATTTGATTTACTAAAAATTAACGTGCATGGCCTAGAATAAGAATAGATAATGTGTAAAATAACGACGGAATAATATCCAGCTTTCAGTTATAGTAATCGCAGTCATACACGAAATTATCCCTGAACATAGTGGTCCAACACTTGTTAAGCTTCGTTTCTCAGTTGTTTAAGCGAGAAATTATAAATATTACAGTCTTCAGCGATTTGCTCCGTGACATTTACAAGCAGAAGACACGTTCTGGAAAACTCAATTTAGAAAGTCTCCCTGTGTTTTCTGTACATAATATAACACCAATATTTAAAAAAAAAAAAAAATTCCTAAGAAGATTTGCGTAATCCAAGACTTCAGAAAAGAATGCAGAGCTAATAAAACTTTTTACTATCAGTTTACTTTTATTTATGTAGCATCACAGCAGAAGATTTAATTCTGAAATAAGTGACAAGAGTCAACCATGGGTTATGTGTCTCTGGTAGATTACGATCCAAGCCATCCGACCAGTCCAATAAAGATTTAGACTGACCATGCATTTATGGAATCAATACCGAACACCATACCTTGTGTACCTGGCAAAACCGTAAATATTCGTAGATTTCTTCCTTCTACTCAGAGAACATGGCAGGTATGGGTTTGAAATCAAGTCACATAATGTGTTTCTTAAAGTTTCCCGGCGGGTAAAATATTCCACTGTCTTTGGGCGTGCATTGGGGCTATTACTAATTCTAGTTCCGATATTTAGGCTGACGACCTTATAGCCATTCTCAAGGTGAGCCTCTTGCAAGATTTTTAAATCACTTTACACTATATTGTGGAGTAAACGCACATGTATCAGAGATAGTTCTGTTGTAAATAAGTAAGAAGGTTAGTAAAAAGAACGTTAGGGACATAGACAAAACTCTATACGTCTGAGAGTAAAACAAAGTAAGCCTAAAGTCAACAAATCCACAGTGCTCACGATGAATTTGTTTCATTATTATGGGTGGCATATATTGGTATATCAAGCAGTGAAGACTTGAAACAATATTTCCTTTGCGAGCGCAGACATGAAAAAAAGTGTTTCCATGATTTGTAGAGAAAGAAACCCTTGTCCCAGTCGAGCAGGTTGTCTGCCAATTGTATTTCCACAGCTTCCTTAACAACTGAATTCCAGTGGGATGTGCCTGTGGTCAGGATCTTAACATTCCCGCGATCCATGTAATAGCTAGTGGAAATACAGCCGCTGAAAATTTATTGGCCTGCAGAAGGTGGGTGTATCACTGGTGATCAACACAATGTTCTTGTACAATGCGCATTTTTTGCCATATGTACCTTCCTGTCTTAAAAAAAATTAAAAGTTTGTACGTAAAGGACTTCATCTTTGGCAATTTCAAAACATCAAACTTTATATGATGATTACCACGATCATATAAATGGATAGCTAAATGACTAGTATCGAAAATGTCTTTTGCATGTGTTTAAAGAAAGCAATATAAATAAGATCCAGAGAAACATTCTGACAGATGAAAATTGTGTGCCGGACAGAGACTCGAACTCGGGACCTTTGCTTAGACGGGCAAAGCCATGTCTCCGCAATAACCTTTCTTCCAGGAGCGCTAGTTCTGCAAGTTTCGCAGGAGAGCTTCTGTGAAGTTTGGAAGGTAGGAGACGAGGTACTGGCGGAATTAAAGCTGTGAGGACGGGGCGTGAGTCGTGCTTGGGTAGCTCAGTTGGTTGAGTACTTGCCCGCGAAAGGTAAAGGTCCGGAGTCTCGGTCCGGCACACAGTTTTAATCTGTCAGAATGTTTCATATCAGCACACACTCTGCTGCAGAGTGAAAATTTCATTCGAGGTCCAGAGAAGATGGGCATGTGACCGATTCTTGTTCATCTGTCAGACAATGAAGTAAGGGACAGTTGCTAGTCTTAGTACCAAACGTTGATCATTTGCAGGTCTTGTATTTCGCAACAATATTCTAATGACACGAGTGCCTTATACACCAGTGCGTCTCCTGTTAACTGCCAAAGAGAACTGCAAACGGCATCTAGCAGTTCATTTACAGATATCGCGAGTAGTAACAGTCCTCTCATTCTTCCTTGAGGTACACCAGAAACCACTCTACATTCTTGCTGTGCCTCCGTACTTGCAATTAAATAATAATTTCAGATTTACAAGACTTGTTGAGTCACATCGCAATCGCATAGCCAGCGCCTTCGTCGGTCGAAAAAAAGAAAAAAAAATCACTGGTCTGACGTAACTAGTATGCATAATTGCATGGTGAACGACACATTCCCGAAGAAGAAAGACTCTCAGTAACCTCTGTACAGTACTCTTATTTTACTGATCCCAGCCACTCGACACGTTCCTTACTCAGGCACTGACGTGGAAGACCTTAACGCACGAAGCACCGTTAGTCTTACCAGGAGATTGCTGCCTACATATTATAATTAAAGTGTTAGGACAGATGGATTCCGCGCGGCAGGTAAAAGGAGGAGCAAGTTAGCGATCTCAAGGAAGAATCAGTGGCATGAGCATCACAGATCACCATCAACGCAACCAGGCGGGTTACGGTCCAAGAATAAACAGCCTCGGCGCAAGAAATGACACAATTCTGTTGTAAACACGACATTTCTAATACCTGAAGGACGTACTGAGATTAGATATTATGAGTGTCTGAAGTGATTTATTGTTCGATGTAAGATAATACCTGTCATCTATTGCTTCCTTATCTCTATACTGATACATTTTTTCTACATTATTCTTTTTGCGTTGTTGTGTCAACAGATTGATCCGATTATCCTCAACGACAGGCGTAAACCATTCTTATACGTTGCGATATCCTCTTCTTCTATTCCGAGTTCTACAAACCTGCTCTGCCTTACCATGCAAAACGAAGCCCACTACGGAGGAATTACGTAATTCAGTCCATCTTACTGATTCCCATTAGGCTGCTTGCATGACTGTCGTCTTAAGGTTATCACAGGAGATTATTGGAAGGAAGGGAAGAAGTAAAAAAGTTGATGTTTGGAGCTACAAGGCGTGTTGTCATAGCGCACGTTGAGTAACACGAACCGCGAAAAGCACGGAGTGAAGTTCGAGTCTCAGCACGTACAGAGATTGTATATTTCAGCCATAAGTATGACCGCTTAGGACGTACAATTTTTCTAATATCCTGGTATTTAGCGGCTGATCTTATCGTTATTCACATATATTGAAATAACAGATTTTTAAGATTAATAATTGGCACTCAATGCTGTACAATCGCAATAAAGTCATGAAATGTCCAATTGACTCTTTTATTAGAACATGTTACGCGTTTCGGGATTACATTCATCTTCAGAAACTTCAACTCCTTCCTAACCAACCAGGCGTACAGCCTTGACAATTCAAAGGAAGTGTCGAATAACATATGACTGCGACACAAGCAGTCTTGAAGCATAGTGTATATCAGATTTTTAAGACATTTAGAAGGTGTTTTTGGATTATTCTCTTCTCCGCTGAAGATATGGATAGTGAGACGCTGCATATGAACGGAAGACAATCAAATAAATTTAAAGAGGAGATGGAAAAAGAGGAAGTTGTCTTTCTTAGATGTTTCGGTGGAACGGAAAGCTGACGGATGACTCGGCCATTCTGTGTATAGAAAACGGACCTTTATCTCAACGGGCGCAGGTTTCTTCAGACAGTTCAGAAGAGAGCTATACTGAACACGTTAGTAGACAGAGAGAGGAATATTTCGGACAACGATTGTCTCGGCTCCGAAATTAATCCTCTGACGACTGTGTTCAGGAGGAGTGAGAGACTTTAGATCAACGACGTCAAGGAAACTAAGCTGCGATGCGTTCATCCAAACCAGAATCGAGTAAGATAAGAGTCCTAAACAGGCAAGAAATCGGACCTATCTTCAGGCCACGCAGAAAAATTAAAGAAGTTGCGACATGTTAAAGATAATTTCGGTCTGAAAATACCCAGGGATTTATAATACTCCTTTCGAGTGCGGCAGCAGTTACGTGCGACAGTTTATACGGACTGTTGCTGATCGCTGTGTTGATCATCGAAGTCATTGTATAAGTTCAAAAATCTTGGAAAATTAGCGGTGGCCGAGCACACTACAGCGAATAAATACAAGGTTATGTTTGAACAGACGAGGATTCGGCCTTATCCTTAATACTACTGGGTCTCTGTGATTCGGAAGGCCGTGGAAATTAAAACTATGTGATAGCACCGTTAACAGAAACACTCGTCATTGTGCGGAAACGTGTGCTTGATTAACAAAGATCACAGAGAAAGATTTCACATAGCTTTCATCATAGTAGTGATGGCGCTGCAAGCGAGTGCAAATGTAATCTATGGACGCAGAGGGCGCCAACGCAACATTTTCCATCTCCATCATGTAGGAATCTAGCCGATCAGTTGGACATAAGAGCGGGAGCCCCGCTACTTTCACGACAATCAGTCTTGGTTCCTGACAATCAGACAGCCCCTGACGACAATGATGAGTTTCTGATGCTGCAAGTTAATCGAGAACTCCTTCGCGAAAGACCTAGTACCCATTGCAAGTACAAGACTGCCTCTTGTCACTGTCAGCTCTCATGTACCAACATAAGGGAAGAAGAAGTGGATGCAACTAATATAAAGGAGGACATATGGAACAAAACTGGCAGCAGTGCCTAACCTGTGACAGAAATGATGACTGGAAAAATGTCTTCGGTTGTTGCTCACACACTTCAATGAATACTTTACAAAGGCTGCGAGAAAAGTTATGACACGTATTTTTTACCTGCCAAAGTTTTTTTTTTGTTTCAACAGGTATGGTCCTTAACATGTCAGTCACATTCTCTTGAATGTTCTCCATAATCCCAAAATGACCTCTTTTTACGACATTTTTTTCAATTTCGAACAAAGAAAAAAGTCATAAGAACCCAGATCAGGTGAACAGGTGAGCTGTGGAACAACAGAAAATTCCGTGACGGAAGTGGCTGCGTGGCATTGGGCGTTGTCAGGATGCAGCATCCACTTGTCTGCAATGTCCAGCCTCACTCGATTTACCCCTTTCCTCAGCTTTCCAATGACATCTTTGTACAACACTTGGCTGACAGTTTGTCCTGGGGGCCTGATCTCGTAAGAGTACGCACACGTTCGACGTTTTCGTCTGCGTTTGAAGTTGAAGGTCTCACAGAGCGAGGTTTATCTTCAACGTGTTCTCCGTGTTCTAAAATGATTTTTGCCAGCGAAAAACTCGTGTACTTGATAAGGAACGTTCCCCAAAGGCCTGTTTAAATTTTTCAAAGATCACACTCGGGGATTCCCCAAATTTAACACAAAACTTGATTGCATATCATTGCTCTACATAAATTCCGTTGTTCCAGTTTCATAACACACAACAAAAACACAACTTCGCTGATGGCGCTCTCAAAAATCACGTGATGGCTGAACGCAGCTGAAACTCGGACTGAGAATCTGCAAATGGATGAACAAACCGGTCTACACAGGGAGAACAACAAAGCGTTGCCAGATCGCTCGCAGTGTTGACAGTTTCTTTGTTTTTCTCACACACCTCGTACGCCTATAACTGAAACGTTGTCGTCACTTCCTTTCGGGTCGTCTGAAATACTACAGCAGAAACTTCTGAACGCAGTCTTTCATCCCGCGATGACTGTAGCGACCTTCGACGTTTCTGAGGTGGAGTGAACGTAGAATCCGACGACAAAATTGTTATTTCACAGCGTTTCCCTCTTTTGGGCATTAAGAAACAAGTCGTGTTCTCGGCAACGAAGGCGAACGGCACTCCGTCATTTCTAAAAGTGGTCGGGGACGGGTTGCCGCTTATCACTCGACATGCTATTGCAAGTGGTCGAGGACGATGCGCAACTGCAAGAAAAGTCTATGGCGGCATCGCAGACGCCCTCCTAAGCTAGCGCAGTTGGTGCTTTTTAACCATAAAACGACCCGTCTCTCTGGGTGGCAAAGTCTGAGGTTTCGATATTCGAATAACTACGTTGTCGATTTATCTTTCCTTATACTTTGACAGGCAATTATTGTTAGTACCCAAGAGACTTGCATGTCGTACTACGCCAAAGCGGAATAGCCATAACAGAAACTACTGACAGAAACAGATGAATTTCTTACGCAGGTGTCAATCAATGTTGTAAACAAAAACTGTTTTTAAAGTAGCCACATCGTTCTGTATGTAATGATACATTGGCACACTTACTATTATTCCTGTTTCTTCTCCCTTTAAGACGAACTGCTGCACTGAACTGCCATCACCACTTAATCCTTGACATTTCGTCCTTGGAGAGTAAAAACCGGCCAATTAGAATACCTTGAAAGCGCAGCCTGCGCCATTATACATCGACTAGCAGTTTAAAGGCAGTAACTCAACAGGCTGACGTGTACAAGTTTTCCGGCATCCAGGATATATGAAACCACCGCTTTATGAGGGTCGACCTATCAGGTTAAGTTGCTCCCTTCGTACCAGCGTTGGTTCAAGTTGAATCGTCTGGAAACTGCTACAGTTCGTTCCTTCTTGATAAAAGCGTAGCTAGATGTTTGACAATTGCCATCCGAGCCTGGGTATTCACTTGGTACAAGCCTTGTTGTGCAATGACTGCGAAAATATGCTTGTGAATCTAACTGACATACTTTCGCTCATCAGCTCTACAGATGATAATGTTCGGCGATCCCAGTCTATGAAAGTTCTCACCTAACAGCATTCTCCGTTGTCTATCTTATAGCGAACGATCTGGTAGCACCTAACTTCATCTCTGTGACAACTGTTTGCAAAAAAGAGAGATCTGAGTCTAACGTGCCAAACTTGTAGTAGACTAAGTCCGTGTAATGCTCTTCTCGTCACTCTGTTTATGCGGTACAAATCTTGAACGGCTCTTTCACTTCCCCGTATCTTCCTCAATGCCCCTGCTAATTTTCATTTTTCTTAGCCTCATAGGCGTTGTCGATGTTGCGCTAGCATCTGCATTACCCCGTTAATTGTGACTCGCGCGTGATAAGCAAACAGTCTTTTTGCATCCCATTAGCGTTATAGCAAATACGTTTCCTGTTCCAAATCTATTAAAAACTGTGATAATTGATATGACTAACTATAAAATTTGAGTTTCTTCTAAACATGAAGCTTAAAATGTAACAGCTCACTCATTTTTTTCATAAATTAAATAAATTCTATAGTTTCATACATTTGTAAGTGTAGTTTGCATGCTGAGAAAAATTCATCGAAGAATCATCTTATGAAGAAAAGTATACTTATAGCAACAAATGCGGCCAATACTAAGTGAAAAAATGATGAAATTACACACGTAAAAAATTTATTTTGTTATGTTTTTGAACTTCCATAGCTATGAGTCTCAATCCTGAATCCTTTCTGGTCATACTGACAAAGTTTATGAATTTATTTGTAAAAGTATAGACAGTGGAAATTAAAACGTGCTATGGTGACTCTCCCGCTCCAAGTCGCCCCTTTTGACGTCCTAACCCCCCCCCCCCCCCCCCCCCCATAAGTTGAACAACGCCAGGTCGATACAAATATCTTGTCGTTTCAAAGTAAAACTGCAACAGCGATTTAAGACTGTTTGTTTTTACTTCTTATTAGCATCTGATTTCCTTTTGGCGAGATCGAAATTTACTCAGCGCATCAGATGTAAGAAAAACACTATATTTGTTTTGAATCGTCTAAAGTTAACATGAGTGACGGTGTAACTTTAACTTAAAATTGAAATTTTAGTCTAATAAGGAATCATTAATCTACATTTTCACACTCCTTACACTCAGTAGCTACGTTTTAAAATGTTACAATTTTTGAAATGAAGCGTAAATTATCTTGTGTTCAGTATTATCAAAAACTGGAAAAAAGTGGTACAAAGTTACTCTTGTTGAACGAATAGGTCAATATGAATAAAACAAAATACGTAGTAATAGGAGGAACAAATCAAGATTTGATATTGGACGAAGGGACAAATACCGAAGAGTGTAAATATCTAGGAGTAAAAATAGCACAAGATTGTATACAAATGGTTCAAATGGCTCTGAGCACTATGGGACTTAACATATATGGTCATCAGTCCCCTAGAACTTAAAACTACTTAAACCTAACTAACCTAAGGACAGCACACGACACCCAGTCATCACGAGGCAGAGAAAATCCCTGACCCGGCCAGAAATCGAACCTGGGAACCCGGGCGTGGGAAGCGAGAACGCTACCGCACGACCACGAGCTGCGGACGATTGTATACAAGATAAGACAATTAATTTTAGAAGAAAAGTTGGGAAATTCACTATTGGAACAATAAATGCTGTTTTATGAGAGAAACAGATTAGAAACGAAACAAAAGAAAAAACCATCGGAACAATTATTAGAAGTATTTGGACATATGGTTCAGAAGTCATGATTAATGAAAAGATTGATGGCACTGAGATGGAATTTTGGAGCCGATCTGCAGGAAAATCCAGACTGGAAAAAGTCAGAAATGAAGTCATCAGGAAGAAAATGGATGTCAGAAGTTCAATTAATGATATTGTGGAAGAAAAACAACTCATATGGTATGGACGGACGAAAAGGGTGTTCAAATGGCTCTGAGCACTATGGGACTTAACATCTGAGGTCATCAGTCCCCTAGAACTTTGAACTACTTAAACCTAACTAACCTAAGCATATCACACTCATCCATGCCCGACGCAGGATTCGAACCTGCGACCGTAGCAGTCGCGCGGTTCCGGACTGAAACGCCTAGAACCGCTCGGCCACCGCCGCCGGCTGAAAAGGGTGTCAGGGGAGAGATAGCCACGACGCATTATGCAATGGGAACCAAACGGAACGAAGAAAAGACCTAGAAACCCAGCGACATTGGTACAAGAAATTCAGACGTTATTTAGAAGGACGAATACCGAAAAAAATTATCGACAGACATGCACAAATGGAGAATGAAAAATTTGATCTATAATCTTGGATTACCGGAAAATAGTTAATACATCGAAAAATCAGGAGTAATAATGATAATTTGGAGAAAGCTAAACATATGCTTGAAACAATATATGATAACACATGCTGTACTTACAGACTAATATTTCATAAAACAGTGATTCCTGATATGCAGCACGTTCTTCCCTTGAAGTGAAAATGTGGAGTTTCAATGAAGTGATTAAAACACAGCCGAATGGAACGACATATTCACTTGATATAGCATCCATGAGAGTATCTGTCAGCAGATACGTTCCGTGGCTACAATGACGACATGTAGGAATGTGCCAGAAAGGGGATGCAGATCTTAGATTGGCGATAGGCGCCGGAAAAGTTCAACGAAGGACAGCCATTTTGTATTATCGCGAAACAAGGGAGAGAGTGCCACGGATGTGATACGTGAATTGGCTTGGAAGTCATTAAGAGAAAGGCAGATGGCGGCAAGGTTTCTGCGTCTTGCAAAACCAAAACTACACACTGGACCATAGTCATACACAGTGAAGCGCTAAGAAAGTGGTTCGAATGTTCAAATGTGTGTGCAATCTTATGGGACTTAACTGCTAAAGTCATCAGTCCCTAAGCTTACACACTACTTAACCTAAATTATCCTAAGGACAAACACACACACCCATGCCCGAGGGAGGATTCGAACCGCCG
This sequence comes from Schistocerca americana, assembly GCF_021461395.2. Taxonomy (NCBI): domain Eukaryota; kingdom Metazoa; phylum Arthropoda; class Insecta; order Orthoptera; family Acrididae; genus Schistocerca; species Schistocerca americana. Next base: position 276,000,625 of record NC_060126.1, on the reverse strand, counting down.
CCGGGACCAGCCGAAGAAAGTGGCATAGGCATGCTTATTCAAATACAGATACGAGGTGCGGCTAGAAAAAAACCGGACTGATGCTGGAAAAAACATTTATTTACAATTATTTACAATTTCATGTTATCTCCTTCAATGTACTCTCCTCCTCGGTCTCTACACCGCTCCATACGAATTTTCCACTGTTCATAGCAATGCTGCAGATCATTTTCGGTAAGTCCATACATTACTTCCGTCGCTTTTTCTTTTACTGCTTCAACAGTCTCAAATCTAGTTCCTTTCAAAGCTGACTTGACTTTAGGGAAAAGAAAAAAGTCACAGGGGGCCAAATCAGGTCAGTAGGATGGATGATCTAAGATGGGAATGTTGTGTTTTGCCAAAAACGTCTTCACTGACAACGCACTGTGAGCTGGGGCATTGTCTTGGTGAAGGATCCATGACTTTTTTCTCCACAAATCGTTCCGTTTTCTCCGTACTCGCTCACGTAGGGTAGCCAGGACGCTAATGTAGTAATGCTGATTCACTGTTTGTCCCTCTGGTACCCAATCAATGTGCACAATCCCTTTGATGTCAAAAAAAACAATCGTCATTGCCTTGAATTTCGATTTTGACATTCGTGCTTTTTTTGTCGTGGAGAACCAGGAGTTTTCCAATGCATCGATTGGCGTTTAGTTTCGGGATCGTAAGTAAAAAACCACGATTCATCGCAAGTAATAACATTTTGTAAGAAGGTGGGATCACTTTCAATGTTTTCCAGGATGTCAGAACAAATCATTCTTCGGCGTTCCTTCTGTTCAATTGTGAGACACTTTGGAACCATTTCTGAACACACTTTGTTTATGTTGAAACTTTCATGAAGAATCTGCCTAACACTTTCCTTGTCAACTCCTGTTAACTCAGACACTGCTCTGATTGTTAAACGGCGATCTTGTCGAACAAGTTTACCGATTTTTTCAATGTTTGCATCAGTTTTTGCTGACAATGGTCTGCCAGTGCGAGTGTCATCACTGGTGTCTTCGCGGCCATCTTTAAATCGTTTAAACCACTCAAACACCTGTGTTCGCGATAAACAATCATCGCCGTACACTTGTTGTAACATTACAAACGTTTGACTTGCAGATTTTCCTAGTTTGAAACAAAATTTGATGTTAACACGCTGTTCTTTCCGTACACTCAACATTTTCCGACGCACAGACAAAACGTCAACTACTTAAAACAGACCCCACGGGCAGACTGAGTGCAGGAGGCAGATGAAACTCGAGCAGTAGGCGGAGCGAGAGTCAATTCACAGGCCACGCGACTTTCAGCCTTATTGCATTCGTTTTATTGTTTCACCAGTACTAGTCCGGTTTTTTTCTAGCCACACCTCGTATATGTATATACAGGCAGAATACGGCGCTGCGACCGCTACGGTACTCCATGCGTGGACGAACTATTCGAATTGGTGCTTTCAGTTTTCAGAGAGTTTCGCAGCACCTTGCAGAATTTATGGTGATGCCGTTAGGCATGAATTCCATATGCGCCACACCTTGAATATTATGAGAATGTCTTTGCCTGATGATGACATGGTCTTTATAATGTTTTTGGCCTCGGTAATCCTTTGCGGCGGAATTCCACTGATACTCTCTTGGTTTCGGGGTCGAAATGGTGAACCCAGCTATCATCATCCATCACGATGTTCTTAAGGAACACATCAACCCCATGTGCTAAAAACACAAAAAGAAGCTCTTGGCAGATGTCCAGTTTCCTCTGTTTCACGTCTGAAGTGAGCATTCTAGTCCCACACCGTGCTCACTGTTTCCTGTACCGCAGCTCTGCAATAACGGCCTGTATGCGCTCTCATGGTATGCCACACTTACCTGAGAGTTGTGTCTGCGTTATACGACTATTTTGTCTGATGATTTCGTCAACCCGATTCCGATGTCTGTTGTCACACACGTTGAAGTTAGCAACACAGTTTCCTCCATTACAAACACGAACAATCCAAATTCGCGCATTAATGATGTCTATACGATCACCGCCGTACATAATGCTCATTCTCTTATGGATTTCAACTGGCGGTATGTTTTCTGCCGTTATAAACTCGGTTACAGAACGCTGTTTTTCACGCATCGACGTAGTTACGTTATACACCGCCATGTTTGTAAGGTTTGGAGCGCTCTTGCGGCGGAGGGTGCAACTTGCGACAGCGGAGCGGGAAAGTCAGCAGAGTGATATACGTGACTTGTAACACATCAGCTGATATTGAGAACAGAACCAAAAATTGCGATGCATTACTTTTCAGTACTCCCTTGTATATCTCTGTGTACTGAAATCATTTTCATTTGGTTTTAGCCGTTTGAACTGGAGTGTTTTCCTTGCAAGAATTTATGAACTACAACATTGTTTCCGTTATTTAGCATGGAATCTGTAGGTCCTGCGTCTGTTCATGACACATGTTAGCCGCCTCACGAGTTGGGGATAGTATTTCCGTCTATAAGACGTGCAACAGATACAGCGAAGCAGTCTCACTAGTGTAGGCGAATAGTGTCGTTGTGCATTGCGTGATCCTGTGGCAGGGTGCCAGGGACATGCAAACGCTTATGAGCACTGTAGAACTGGTTATATAATACAGCACTAAGCGCTTTATCGCCAAACTACCTGCGAAGGGCAGGCAAAACCTCGGCCTTCTGTAGTACTAGAACGTGCGTTCTTCACTGTGACGGAGGCGCTGTGTACCGAGCTTTTGAGAGAAACGGATAAAGCCAAAGTAAGTTGGGGGGGGGGGGCGATTGCACAGTGGCAACCTGCGACGCTCCATATCCCGCCACTGCGATAACCTGTTGCACTGTCGTTGTGTTACTGAACCGATACGAGGTTGATTAAATGCGATTCTTGTCGGTGATTTATGATTAAGTGCAGATTTACGCTGTAACTATCAATGCATTCAGCGGTTCCCCGAGTATACTTCGAGTAGTTTTCATGGAAACTGATCGTTTTCTGTGCAACCGCGAGTTGTACTAACCACTACAAACAACGGAAAAAGTTGGCATCAAGTACGATTCATTTCCTTAGAACAAATGCTTGTAAACAGGTAAATGCTTGAAACTTCCTGGCAGAGTGAAAATCTCATTCTGGAGGTAAATGCTTGTAAGCGGACCGATTCGTCTTCGTTTGCTAATGCTTGTGTGTACTCAATACATTTTGCTGATGAAAAAGATTTCAAAAGTGAACGAGTCTTCCTCTGAAATGCAAGCTTAAGCCAGATACTGTTCCAACTCCATAAACCCCTCCTATACAGTTGATTTAGAGCAGTGGTTCCCAGCTTGGGATAATTACCCCCTGAGGTGTAAAATGACATTTTCTGAGAGGTAAACACAAAAGGATTCGACTGTTTCCGTCACGAGATTAAATTATTTTTAATACATCATTACCGTTACGCAACTACACTACTGGAAATTGAAATAAGAACACCGTGAATTCATTGTCCCAGGAAGGGGAAACTTTATTGACACATTCCTGGGGTCAGATCACACTGACAGAACCACAGGCACATAGACACAGGCAACAGAGCATGCACAATGTCGGCACTAGTACAGTGTATATCCACCTTTCGCAGCAATGCAGGCTGCTATTCTCCCATGGAGACGATCGTAGAGATGCTGGATGTAGTCCTGTGGAACGGCTTGCCATGCCATTTCCACCTGGCACCTCAGTTGGACCAGCGTTCGTGCTGGACGTGCAGACCGCGTGAGACGACGCTTCATCCAGTCCCAAACATGCTCAATGGGGGACAGATCTGGAGATCTTGCTGGCCAGGGTAGTTGACTTACACCTTCTAGAGCACGTTGGGTGGCACGGGATACATGCGGACGTGCATTGTCCTGTTGGAACAGCAAGTTCCCTTGCCGGTCTAGGAATGGTAGAACGATGGGTTCGATGACGGTTTGGATGTACCGTGCACTATTCAGTGTCCCCTCGACGATCACCAGTGGTGTACGGCCAGTGTAGGAGATCGCTCCCCACACCATGATGCCGGGTGTTGGCCCTGTGTGCCTCGGTCGTATGCAGTCCTGATTGTGGCGCTCACCTGCACGGCGCCAAACACGCATACGACCATCATTGGCACCAAGGCAGAAGCGACTCTCATCGCTGAAGACGACACGTCTCCATTCGTCCCTCCATTCACGCCTGTCGCGACACCACTGGAGGCGGGCTGCACGATGTTGGGGCGTGAGCGGAAGACGGCCTAACGGTGTGCGGGACCGTAGCCCAGCTTCATGGAGACGGTTGCGAATGGTCCTCGCCGATACCCCAGGAGCAACAGTGTCCCTAATTTGCTGGGAAGTGGCGGTGCGGTCCCCTACGGCACTGCGTAGGATCCTACGGTCTTGGCGTGCATCCGTGCGTCGCTGCGGTCCGGTCCCAGGTCGACGGGCACGTGCACCTTCCGCCGACCACTGGCGACAACATCGATGTACTGTGGAGACCTCACGCCCCACGTGTTGAGCAATTCGGCGGTACGTCCACCCGGCCTCCCGCATGCCCACTATACGCCCTCGCTCAAAGTACGTCAACTGCACATACGGTTCACGTCCACGCTGTCGCGGCATGCTACCAGTGTTAAAGACTGCGATGGAGCTCCGTATGCCACGGCAAACTGGCTGACACTGACGGCGGCGGTGCACAAATGCTGCGCAGCTAGCGCCATTCGACGGCCAACACCGCGGTTCCTGGTGTGTCCGCTGTGCAGTGCGTGTGATCATTGCTTGTACAGCCCTCTCGCAGTGTCCGGAGCAAGTATGGTGGGTCTCACACACCGGTGTCAATGTGTTCTTTTTTCCATTTCCAGGAGTGTATTTCGTAAGTATGTAAATCAGATTACATAAATTACCAATAATTACATTTTCCTTTCAAATACTACCATTAACGCGTGGCACAATGTGGTGGAGGTTACAGCTTATGAAAAGTATGCACAAGCAATATGTTCCACAGATAGTCCTCCCACTTTGTGCTTTGCATCACGCATCTATGACGGTAAAAATGAGACATATACATCATGTGTGCTTAGATATCTCATTAAATATCTTCTTCGAGTTCTATGTAGTTCCTAATGGTCCAGACGTCCCTTCATTATTCACTCGCAACAGATTAACTAAGTGACTGACAACGCAAAAAAGCATTATCTATGTAATGGCTACGACACTGCTGTAGGCTCCACATTACTATTATTGTAATGGCAATGAAACTGGTCAGACACAAAGCATTGCCAACCTGAAGTCTTTTAATTTCTGCCAGTTTAGACGTAAGGAGTTCAGCAACCAAGTGATTTACAAAGTATAGTGCAAAAATTTTAACTTGTTTGATTTTAAATGAGAGTGCAGGGTAAGAGTGAAGGAGAAGTGTAGAGGAAATTTACAAGGCAATACAGGGTGTTCGGAAATTCGCGTTACAAACTTCTAGGGCTCGTAGAGGGGAATGAGTACATAATATTTTTAACAGGAACCCATGTCCGGAAACGTCATCCACTGACGCTACACAGCGTCAGATTTTAAGTATGTATATACGGTGTGATTCCGTGATGATGTTATAAACTTTCTAGGATGATGGAGAAGGACGAATGTATCAATTTGAGGGAAGGGTCCCTGTGCCGAAAACGAACGAGCCGAAAGCTATATGCAAAACCGTTCTGATACCTCTGACGTTGGAATACATGTACTGGTACTGTTGTTACTAAGATTGTAGGGTTGGCAACTTTCAGAGGTGGTAGTATGGACCAAAACAAGGAAAAAATGTCAAGTAAGCATGAGGAGCTATGAGCACTTGTTCATCTTCGCTACCGTGAAACACATCACCTCTACCGAATAAGTACCAGCAGATGTATTCCACTGTAAGGCATATCATAACGGCTTTCGCTTATAGCTTTGCCCCGGTCGTTTTCGATACACGGACCCTTGCTTCAAATTGATACAGTTATTCTTCTTCAACGCCCTAGGCAGATTGTAACATCATCACGGAATCACCGGCGCCTATACTCTGACGCTCTGTAGTGTCGTTGGATGGCGTTGTGGAACATTGGTTCCTATTCAAAATATTATGTACTTATTCCCCTCTACAAGTCCTAGAAGTTTGTAACGGTAATTTAGGAACACCCTGTATATTTTCAGCTGAAGACGAAACTACTTCTGGAGCAAAACAATAACTATCAAAACAAACAATTCTGTAAATGCAGTAATGCGTATTTGCGTCAATAATCAGAAATTCTCGAAAATTAAACAAAATAATTTAGGCAAAAGAATACAGCAGAGTCTCTCTCGGGATCATGTTGAGTTTCTTAAAACAAAGCATCTTCAAAAAGTGGCTGAAGATTCTTTTTCCGACCGTCAAGTGGGCATGAAAGGATAGTCTACTAACCGATCATTCCTTATCTAGAAAATATTACTGGGAGCCCCCAGCAGCTTCATCCTCACAGGTTCAACACTGTACTCTTCACCAACATCTCATCAAGCTTATGATCATCGTTTTCATTCCTATCGACGTACTTTTAAATGTTTTATTCAATGTCTGATGCAAGGCGAGATGGCCACTGCCAGATCACCTCCTACTGGCAGAATGCAAATAATAGATACATGGACTGCCGCTGCACCTATTTTTCTCGCCATCCAAACACTGGTGATGCTAATTTCTTCCAGCAGCAGGATTCGAACCGACTGCTCCTGACAATGATGATTATGATGACGATGATGTTTGGGTTGTGGGGTGCTCAACTGCGCAGTCATCAGCGCCCGTACAAAGTCCCAGTTTTTATACAGTCCATTTTTTTTACAGTTCAGTCTAGCCACTGTTACGAATGATGATGATGATGATGATGATGAAGAAATGATGAGGACAACAGAAACACCCAGTCCCCGGGCAGAGAAAATCCCCAACCCGGCCGGGAATCGAACCCGGGACCCCGTGATCCTGACAATGAGGCGGGCGTGAGCACACTAGTGTGCGTATCTGTGCAGCTCCTACTTCCTCCATACGTTTCGCATAAGGATTATAATGCCAACACAAGAGGGATCATGGAAGTTGTTATGACACGACGTCGGGTAAAAACATACCGGATAACGCTAGAGTCCTTCACATCTAACTGCCATTGAAATACGAGTATACACTCGGACTGTCGATCATGTAATAAGCGTAACGAACCTTCACCCAGAAACTCATGTTCCTTAAACAGTATAACTGTACACGCCGTTATACGGCGCAGTTCGACAGGAAAAGGTCACCTCTGGAACTGCCACGGTTCACCAGTCTTTCGTAGCAAACTTTCAAACGCGGCGAGCGCTTTTTGTGCAGTGACTACCGAGGTCGGAAACTTGAACGTGATGCCATTGGTAGGTGATTTAACAATTCCACGGTTGCACAAAAAGAGTGGCAGAATGTTTCTTGGTCGACACGCTCCGCTCGCACGGCTCGCGGTGAAACCGCCAAGGACGCAAAAATTTCCTCTGTCACTTTAATGACACTGGCATATCTAATATCGACTGTATAACCAATTGAGAAATACCTCCTTAATGACTAATGATACAGAACTTTCACTGTCAGAAGTAACGAGTTTGTTAAAGCAACGGACTGAGGAGATGCTCACATTGTTACAGCATGGTGAAGACTTGGTTCGGAAACTGAGCAGGTCGTTGTGGCCGAGCGGTTCTAGGTGCTTCAGTCCGGAACCGCGTTGCTGCTACGGTCGCAGATTCGAATCCTGCCTCGGGCATGGATGTGTGTGATGTCCTTAGGTTAGTTAGGTTTACGTAGTTCTAAGTTCTAGGGGACTGATGACCTGAGCAGTTAAGTCCCATAGTGCTTAGAGCTATTTGAACCATTTGAATTCGGAAACTGATATAGAAAAATAGACTCTTCTGAGAAGAACGCATTACACGAGGCTTTTTCCAAAAAAAAAAAAAAAAAAAATCCAATTTCATTACTTTCTCTGCTACATTCCAAATCTACGTAAGTGTATTATCAAGTTATCGCGCGTAATTCTGCAACACATTTTCTAAACTTCTCCAACTGGAGAGAAAAATGGGTCTTCTTGGAGTAGACAGTCCTTTAGAACCGTTTATTTATTCAGTACTGCCCAAGACACGCTAATCCTTTTACGGATGCCATCTAACTACTGTTATAGGATCTCTTAAAGAAGATCGAAGTTATTGTGCATTTAGCACCTCTCCGAGGTACTTTTCGATCTGTTGTCATATTATTGTTTATTATCATTATTTTTTGATTCTTTCCATTTTGATCAGTTCACTATAAAGGTTTTCCACACAGGAACTTTAAATTGAAAAGGGCATAAAATGCTATGGAACGGAACGAAACTAAACTAACTGGATAGTGCCTGAAAATTTCTTAGGTCAAAAAAGTTCGTGTGCATAACATAATCAAATAACCTATTAAACCGAGCATCTTCAATTCCAGGGACCCACAATAGGTAAAATTCTTTCTCCAAAGTTTCATATTCAGGTTATTACACAGGGTGGTCAGAAACAAAGCTTGTAGGTGTGTTGTAGGTCAGGCTGTACTGAGAAAAATTTCGTACGAGAAAAATTCGATACATCCTCCGTTTCCGAGTTAATTAGCACTAAAGCAACAGGCCGTTGCGCACGCAAATCCAAGCGGCCCGCAAGATACAGTTGGTGTCAGTTGTTCTCATAGTGTAGATAATAAGGCACGAGACTGTTCAGCCTCTGGCTCGGGTTCGATCCTTAGTACCGTGCCAGGTCCAATTTTAGTATGGCCCTCTTGTTCGGTTTTGGGTAATCAAACGAAAAACACATTTGGCGACACCGTCTCTGGAATTTGCGCGCGCTTCGAACTGTGTGGCTAACTTCAACGATAATTAACTTGGAAACGGCGCAACGCATTGATTTCTACGGTTCCATACGTCAGTCGGTAAAACGGAAACCCTTACAGGATCGCTTTGTTGTCCGTCCGCCTAGACGTATGAAGTTGAAATCAATGTTTCTTTAAAGTCAGTACCGCCGTTAGACTGTTGTTTATTTACAGTGATACATTTATACAATCATGATTTCGGCTTCAAAATGGCATACGACAGTACGTCATTTTAGGCAATTTATAACACTTAAAACAATTGATAATGCCACTTTGCAGCCGAAATCGTGATTGTGTAAGTGTAAATGTAACACCTGTAAATAAACAACTGTCTAATGGCGGCACTGACTTAACAGAAATATATTATGACTGCGGCATTATGAAAAAATTATGAAATTAAGATTATAAGATCCACGATCATTTGGCAACGTAGAGAAGTGAAGCTTCTAAGTCAGTGCAATGCATTTATGTCACATATCTTGATACTCGAAAACTCACTCATCAAAACCTACAGGGTACTTTCCGTTGACTTAAAATCGTGAAATTTACAAGAAACAAAGTCTCACACTGTTGTTGTTGTTGTTGTGGTCTTCAGTCCAGAGACTGGTTTGATGCATCTCTCCATGCTACTCTATCCTGTGCAAGCTTCTTCATCTCCCAGTACCTACTGGAATCTAAATCCTTCTGAATCTGTTTAGTGTCTTCATCTCTTGGTTTCCCTCTACGATTTTTACCCTCCGCGCTGCCCTCCAATACTAAATTGGTGATCCCTTGATGCCTCAGAACATGTCCTACCAACCGATCCCTTCTTCTAGTCAAGTTGTGCCACAAACTTCTCTTCTCCCCAATCCTATTCAATACCTCCTCATTAGTTATATGATCTACCCATCTAATCTTCAGCATTCTTCTGTAGCACCACATTTCGAAAGCTTCTATTCTCTTCTTGTCCGAACTATTTCTCGTCGACATTCCACTTCCATACATGACTACACTCCATACAAATACTTCCAGAAACGTCTTCCTGACACTTAAATCTATACTCGATATTAACAAATTTCTCTTCTTCAGAAACGCTTTCCGTGCCATCACCAGTCTACATTTTATATCCTCTCTACTTCGACCATACCCAAAGAAAAATTATGAAAAGTGTTAATTTGTAATTATATAAAAAAAATTTTTTTTTAAATCATTTGTTATCTAACCGTCTATCTCCTCGTTCGTCTGATAGAGTCCTGTTTCTCAGGAATGGGTAAATTTATGTTACACACTAAGGTGTAGCCTGTAGTCGCTTGGCGGTGTAATAAATAATGGCTTCAAAGTCAGAAACCAAAAGATATGGTCATTTATGTTACAAATTTTGATGCTCGCAAACTCACTCTTCAAAGCCTTCAGCCCACTTTTCGTTGACCTAGAATCACGAAATTTTCCAAGAAGCAAGGTTTCACAGTACAGCCAAAAAAACAAATTCGAAAATTTGTAATTATCACACTCGGAAAAATGTTTCTTTTGTCATGTGTTATACGTTTTCAAACTTTAATTCAAATTAAACCATTGTCGAAAGTCTTGGAATTCCTGGGACCGAAATCTTGCTAGTATCTTATCATAACAGGCAAAATTCGTCGAAATCCTAGATTCCTGGAATGGACGAACTGTCCATATACGTAATTATGTTTGTACGGAATCCTCAGTGCGAGAGTCATACTCGCACTTGGTTAATATTTTTTTCTCAACAATTGTTTCTCAGCACAACCTGCCCTGCAACTCCCTTGGGTGTGCTCGTCTACACCATCAAAATGACCTTCTCTGAAAGGAAACGCTGACATGAAACGCGAAGGCTTGTGTGGACCCTTCAATGCTCTACTAGGCATCGACCTGCCAGGGGTGGTATGCTGTTGCCTTCATAAGCCCGTCCGTTACAGGGGTTCGACAAAAATACGGAAACACCGCGAGAAATGCACGCTCAAGTATAAATGAAGATGCTGGCCAAGCCTACAGATTGCGCTGTTGTATTTGACCACCAACGGTCCTCAATACGTGGCACGTGCAAGTCGCCGTCATATCACTGTTCTGTGTAACTGTCAGTGAATTATGTTGGCGATAGGTGAATTTGAACGCGTGTACATTGCTGGTACTCGTATGATGGGCGCTTCTGTAACCAAGGGAGCCGGAAAGTTTGATGGTTCAAGAGGCACCATGTCGAAGATTTACACAACATACAGAAAAAGAGGTAAACCCTATCTGCTAAGTCACAACTGGAACTAAACTGCATGTATTGAGTGATCGTGACGAACGATCAGAGTATTGTGACGAAATATAAGGAGGACGACAGCTGCAGAAGCTACTGCAGAAATGGATGTCGCACTCGCGGACCATCTCAGCAGCAAAATATAAACCTCGAATGGAGCTCCATAAACTGGGAACTACAGGCCGAGTTGGAATTCCAAAACCATTCACAAGTGGTGCAAATGCCCGTAACGGAGGAACGTGGTTCAAATGGTTCAAATGGCTCTGAGCACTATGCGACACAACTTCTGAGGTCATCAGTCGCCTAGAACTTAGAACTAATTAAACCTAACTAACCTAAGGACATCACACACATCCATGCCCGAGGCAAGATTCGAACCTCCGACCGTAGCAGTCGCTCGGTTCCAGACTGTAGCGCCTAGAACCACACGGCCACTCCGGTCGGCGGGAACGTGGTGTCCCAGCCACAAAACCTGGACTATGGAGCTGTGGAAGAAACTCATTTGGTCGGATAAGTCTTGTTTCACACTGTTTCCAACTTCTGGCCGAGTTTATGTCCCAACAGTGAAACATGGCGCGAGTTTGGTGGTGATCTGGGAGAATTACTTGACCATTTTGGAAGATCACTTCCATCCCACGATACAATGTCTGCGCTCCCACTGGTGATGCTCTGTTCCAAGACGACTGGTCCCCCTGATCAACCAGAACCTTATGACCACCTACCTAATAGCCGGTATGCCCACCTTTGGCACGGATAAGAGCGGCGATGCATCGTCGCATGGAACAATGTGCCCTTGGTAGGTCGGTGGAGGGAGCTGACACCGCATCTACACACACACACACACACACACACACACACACAAGTCACTTAATTCCCGTAAATTTCGGGGAGGGGGACAATGAGTACTGACACTATGTTCCCAGATGTGTTCGACCGGATTCAGATCTGACGAGTTGGGGAGGCCAGCCCATCAACTGCCACTCGCCATTGTGTTCCTCGAACCAATCTGTTACCCTCCTGACCTTGTGACAGGGCGCATTACCTTACTGAAAAATGCCACTGCCATCGGATAACATGATCGTCATGAAGGGTGTATGTGGTCTGCAACCAGTGTACGATACTCCTTGGCAGTTATGGCACCTTGCACGAGATCCAGTGCATCCATGGATGGCCACGATAATGTTCCCCAGAGCATAATGGAGCCGCCGCCAGCTTTTCACCGTCCCTCAGTAAAAGTGTCAAGGAGCTTTTAGTCATGAAAACGACGGATTCGCGCCTTCCCATCGGCATGATGAATGAGGTATCGGCAATCATCAGACCATGCAACGCTCTGCCAATGCCGGTGTTCATGTGCACGTTCCAGTCGTATTACCGATGTCGTGACGTTAATATTGAGACATGCATGGGTCGTCGGCTGCGGAGGCCCATCGTCAGGAGTGTTCGGTGCACTTGTACTCTGCCCAGCATTAAAGTCTGATATTAGTCGCTCCACAATTCGCCACCTGTCCTGTTTTAACAGTCTGCCCAGCCCACAACGTCCGACATCTGTAATGAGGGGTGGCCGCTGTAATGGTTCTTTATTTACGTGACCATTACGGCACTCCAACCCCAGTTCTCGATACCAGTAATATCGTACTACTTTTCTGCGAATTAACAGACATATTTTTGAGACAATATTCACATTTGGTTTTATTAATGTATAGGTACTCCGATGTATCGATATATTACAGTGATATGGTTCTTGTGTGTATCCATTTTTGTGAGATTGTCATAATCTTTGACTTACTTGTAGTCCGCCCCCGGTAGCTGAGTGGTCAGCGCGACGGACTGTCAATCCTAAGGGCTCGGGTTCGATTCCCGGCTGGGTTGGAGATTTTCTCCGCTCAGGGACTGGGTGTTGTGTTGTCCTAATCATCATCATTTCATCCCCATCGACGCGCAAGTCGCCGAAGTGGCGTCAAATCGAAAGACTTGCACCAGGCGAGCGGTCTACCCGACGGGAGGCCGTCGTCACACGCCATTATTATTACTTACTTGTAACCGTTTTGGCACGAAAAGCGCACAGAGCAGTCTTTGTTTCACTTTGCAGAAGTTAAGTTGTTATTTCGCTTTGTAAAAGAACAGTCAAGTCTTGTGTTTGGTTAAAGTGGAAATTAAATATATGAAGTTTGATACAAAACTGTTTTCTTGATGATGTGACAATTAAGAAGTAGTATATGTGAATTTACAAGAAGTTTAATAAAAATGTGGATCGTGAACACAAAGTCAAGAATTATTTCTACCATGCCATTGTTCTGTTCTGGGATTGTTTGATCATTAAGAATTTCCTGAAAAACGCATTTGTTAGGTCTTCAAATATTGCTAAAATACAGATCTGGACCTTCTAGCAGTCAAAGTGGAATCACCCTAGAATCAACAAGATAAGCCATAACAACTTCGACGAAATCTACGTGGGAATCCATTCAGGATAAGTGCCAAAATTAATGACTTTTTTACAGTGACTTCATTATATCCATTCTGACGATACCATCCACAGTCAATAACTTTGTTGTTGTCCGATAAAGCGAACATATGCTGCGTGAGCAACATTATTAATCTGATTTCTAACCTACTTTGCAAGTGGTGGTATTGTTCGACCGCCCATCACTACTACGTCTGGATGTGGTTGCACCTCGGTTTCGCTATGCGTTGAAGACACCACAGCTCTCCTCGAACACCCGACAGTCGTGCAGTTTCCGAAATGTTCGTGCCGAGCCTCCGGGCTGTCGCAATCTGCCCTCTGTCAAACTCGGATAAATAGCACGCTCACTGATACTACATGCACCGTGCCGTCATTCCTCGCGACGTAACTCTGTTATCGCCTGGACGGGTTTACATACTTTTATTACAGTATGGCACCAACACATTATACAAATACAAGACCAATCAAATCAATGCGAGTGTTAACTAGTGAAAAGTTACATCATCATAATATTAGTCATGGTTAGTGGGCAACGTATTTTAAGGATTTATTTCAGAAAAATTGACTTGAATTTTCACACAAATGTGAGGTGAGCATGCAACAGGGGAATTATGGTGTTTAGATATAAAAGTTCTTCAACAGGCTGGTAGGAGCTGTAAGATGGAGGAGGCAATGAGATATGGATCAATATGTCCGGAGCTGGTGAAGTTTGGTCTACCGAAATTGTTGGAGACGCTAATGAGGCTTTTTGAAAGAGTATTAAATGGAGAAGATGTAGCATAAGACCGGTGGATAAGAAAGAGACACATAATGATGCTAGTAAACATACGGGATTGGTAGTGATGCCTTTCGTTTGAAGACTGTACTCGAAAGTACTGAAAGATGTGGTAGAGAAATAAGTCACAGGCAGCAAGAAGAGCAAGCAGGATTCCGAGCTGAATCATTGGTAATAAACACATCTTCACAATAAAACTAATATGTGAAAAACGCACGAAGGTTGGACGCTTGTTGCATTGATTGATCTAGAGAAAGCATACGATAATGTACCCAACAGCAAATTGTGGGAAAAATTGAAAGAGATAGAGATAGAACAAAGATTGCTAAAGGCTTTTACGAAACTGTATGAAAATAAAACAGCGAGAGTAAGGATTGGGAACAGGTGGACAGAAGAATTCGAGGTGAATAAGGGACCGAACGCTTCAAGTTGTATTTACGAGCAGTCCTGCAGTTTATGGGAGTGACAGGCGATGATAGCAAGATATTTAGCCTGTATTTTGCAGATGACCAGATTGTACTAGCAGAAGATGAAGTTCTACGCGATAAGAAAGCTTAAAGGGAAATACGATACGGCAGGCCTGACGATGAAATGAAGAAGTATGAGTACTTGGCTGTTGGAACGGAAAAAGTAAATAATTCGGAGGTAGGTGGAGAAGTAACTGTAGGTGTGGAAAAGGCAAAATATTTTGGGGCATTATTTAATAAATAGGGAACACGCAATGATGAAATCTCTAGTAGAATTAATACAAGACGCGCTGTAAAAAGGGCAATGACCTCTGTAATCTGTTCTGTGGAACAAAAAGACAGGAAGAACTAGAAGGGAGACGGTATATATGAGACTATAGTCCAGAGTGTAGTTTTGGTTTTGTAAGGTGCAGAAGCCTGGGAAAATAGCAAAAATACACCTTTGCCACTGAGATGGATTACTGAGACGAAGCTCAAGCTTTACTAGAATGGATAGGATACGAAATGACGTAATCTGTCAAAGGATGAAAATGAATACGGATATCTGTGACGACATAAAAAAACAGCTGACGTGGTTGGCCATGTGAATAGGATGAATGTAGATAGGACACCAGATAAGATACTACGATGGGTATCATCCCGGTGGAAGAAAAGGGGTCGCCCACGGCGCAACTGCCACAATGATGTGGAGGAGGCAGTGCAAGCAGGGACTATGAATATTGAGGACAGTCAAGGCAGAAGAAGATGGTTACTGGGAGCGGAGAAAAGGCGCCACCCGTAGAAACTCCGCAAGAAGAAGAAGAAAAAAGAAGAAGACGGCAGTTGTTGGTCAAAGCTGAAATTCTAGATTACCAACAGAGGGAGGAATTCTGCAACAACCGAGAAGAAGATGGACAGATAAACTAGACCAGTAAAATGAACGTAGTCCACAGTGGGGATGATGATGATGATGATGATGTTGCTGTCCCACTCGCTAACCGGAACACCGAGAGTGTCTGACAACCACGGACGTTGGCCTGGTGTCTGTGAAGCCGGTGCTGTTTGCTTTCCTCCGCGTGCGCCGCCGGAGATGGCTGCTGACCTTGAACTGGCGTTACAGTACTGACTGTCTCCGGGGACGTTTAGCGCCGCCGGTAAGCGCGGTTACTTAACGAGATAGCGGCCACAATCAGCGCTGCCGGAATGGGAACAGGTCGGCGTTGCACAACCAGCCGCGGCAACAGGTGGAGGCTAGTGGGTTAGACTGGAGTGGATGGTCGTCATTGGACAGAAGTAGTCCTCACGCCTACAAGGTGACGGACCTTCACTTGCTAACCCGCTATCAAATTAAACACAGATAAAGTAAATACAAGGGTCACTCCAAAGCAAATGTACAACGACTTTTCACACATCCAGTTTATTTTCCATACTTTTGATACTCTTACAGTATGCTGATACATTTTTGAAAGACGAAGCGTCAGTTTTCCACATAATTTCCTCTCTTACAACTGCCTTAAGCCACCGTGGATCCGATGCCTGTATACCTGGACGGTAGAAGTCGTTTGAGCCACTGTGTACCAGCCTTCAAAAGGGGATCATCATCTTCAAATCTCGTTCTGCAAAAGGATTCCTTCAATTTACTAAAGAGCTGGTGTTATCACACGGTGCCAGACCACGACTGTATGGTGGACGTTTTATTGCTGTCCACCCAAGCTTTGTGATCTCGATGCTGGTTTTCTCTGTGACATGTGGCCTAGTGTTATCGTGCAACAGCATTATTTCACTGCTTCTTTTCCCACTTGGGTTGACAGTTCGTTCACCGTTACGCGTTTGTCAGGAGCCTGTGCAGTATCCGATGGTAGGTCCCGAGTCACTTGTGAATATTTGTCACCGTCTCGTTCCCACAACATAGGAACGCTATGACAGCAGGTTGCTTCAGACGAACAAGTGCAGCAGCCATCTTGATAGGTGACTACAACAGGGTGACTCACGGGAACAGATTCAATTAAATTTGAACATAAGCGAGAGAAGATTACTATGACATTCGTGAATACCAAACATGTAGAAAAATGTGGATTTTCGAAAAAAATGTTGTGAATTTTTATGGAGTGAACATCGACATACAAACATTCCTGTAGCATGTAACTACATGTTTCCTGTCCACCTCCGTAGCGTAGCGGTAGCGTTACCGCCTACCACGCAAGCGGCCCGGGTTCGATTCCCGGAAGGCGACTGGGTGTTGTGTGTCCTTCATCATCCTTTCATCGTCATTGACTCACAAGTCACCGAAGTGGCGTCAACTAAAAAGGACTTGTAATACGGCGGTCGAACCCCCCCGAATGGGGCCTCCCGGCCAACAATGCCATACGATCATTTAATTTACATGTTCTCTGATTAAGTGTACCATTCGTGTAAATTAATCGTCAGGCTCTATGACACAGCGAGATATTTCGAGGATAATCCATGGTACACACAGATAAAAAAGTGTGATGGAATAACATATTAGGATGGGCGAACACCATATTGGATTCCAGAATTACCGATGGAGGGTGCCACGAACTTGTAAGTGATTTTCAGCCAGATGTCCGGATACTTTTGACCACATAGTGTACTACATTTACAAGCGTAGGCCCTGTAACTTGGACGCTCTGTAGCGTCGTTGGACGACGTTTCCGGAAACGAATTCCTATTCAAAGTATTATGTAATCACTCTCCTCTCCAACTCCTAGAAGTTAGTGACGGCAACTTCGAACTCGGGCCCCACATTGCCTTCAGCGCGTGCTCCTTAAGGTCGCCCACAGTACACAGCTACACATGTCACGCAGCTTGACCAAGGCTGAAGGAACACGACGGCCAACCACTAGCATACGGCGTGCGCACTGAGGTACCAGTCACACGTTTCCCCGTTGCCATGCCGAGATTTACTGTAAGAACCTAAGGAAGTGCGCTATCTGAAGTATCTGGACATCCCTATGTAATGCGGAATTGACCGCTAGATGTCATAAGAGGCGGAGCCGTTAGTATAAAAGGAAGCGGGGAGTATTGTGTCGTGAACACAATGGTCGAGAATCTCCTCACATGCTACACATTTCTGGTTTGGTGTCATGAACCACACTATATCATGTGGCAATGCAATGGAAATGTTTGAGTTTGGAGAATGCCTGGAGAACATTGTATAGTGCTAACAGTGAATTACTGAGGAGGTGGAGTTATTATATCCAGTTTTTTCAAGGTTGAGATGTGTTTCCCTTAAGAAAATCCCAAATGAGTAAAGATATGAACACATTTTGCAGTATCCTGTACTGCATATACCACGGGAACAGTTGGAAGATGTTGATTCTTTCAGGATGACAATGCACCCAGTGATAAAACAGCACCTGTGCGTCAATGGTTTTTGAAATGGACCGGCCTGCCCAGAGTCCTGACCTGAACCCAATGGAGCACCTCTGAGATGAGGTGAAGCGTCGACTTCGCTTCAGACCCCACCGCTCAACACTACTTTCTCTGGTTTCGGTTCTTGAGGATAAATGGGGTGTTACTCCCCCACAGACATTGAAACACCTCCCTGAAAGTGTCCCCAGCAGGGTTCAAGCCTTCACAAAGGCGAAGGGTGGTCAAAAACAGTATTAATGTCCACTAATAGAAGTTCAGATACTTTTGATCAGATAATGTATAAGAAGACCGCTTGCTGATCTCCCTTTCAACAAATTTTTGAGTGTTGTTGGCCGGTCTGAGATATTTACCAGGTTGGAATTACGGAAGAGATAGAGAAAACTTAAATAAGAGATGTGCACTTCCTCGCCGGATAATTTACTTATCACGAGAGTGTGACAGAAATGTCGAACAAATTCCAGTGCGAGACTAAAATAAAAGCCATTTGCACCAAGGAAGAATTTATTAACTATATTCCTAGAAACTATACGACAATTTAGTCATTAAATATAAATCTCATCTCATGATCACCGCGATAAAATAAGAGAAGTTTGGGCTTGTAGAGACGGGCGTCGACATCTTTCATCCCACCTGTTATCTCCGAACAAGTTCAAATGGCTCTGAGCACTATGGGACTTAACATCTGAGGTCATCAGTCCCCTAGATCTTAGAACTACTTAAACCTAACTAACCTAAGGACATCACACACATCCATGCCCGAGACAGGATTCGAGTCTGCGACCGTAGCGGCCGCGCGGCTCCAGGCTGAAGCGTCTAGAACTGCTCGGCCACTCCGGACGGCTCCGAACAGGGTAGGGGTATTCTGGTAATGTGTATGCTGGTAATGGGCCATCCACCACACGCGGTATACGATAGATTACCAACACGTGAGTTAACGTTTTTCCTCAGCCTCAATGATTCCCATCTCCAAGAAACGCACTTTATCGACGTACGCGCTGGTTAAAACAGTTTTACAAGTAGGTGAATAGATGTGTTGTATGTCATTATGAATAAGAGATTCATTTAAATAAAAAAAGGAGAGATTGTAATGAGAATAACAAAGAGCTTTGAATTTATGGCGGCAACGTGTCATCTTCCTTCTTCGAGGAGGCGCCCGACCTTTGGTATCACTGAAGACAAACGATGTGAGGGAAATTCTTTAGTGAAGAGCCAGGAAAACCGTCCAAGGAGCCGACTAAGAAGAACTCGAGTTTTCAAGGTCACCAATTTAAATTACGGTGTATGAGTTTAAGATAAAATATGAGTTTAAGATAAAACTGTATCATCTTTTGTGGTATATCAGATGATCATCAGCACATTAACTCGGAATATTTTCTCAACAAATAAGATGCCCAAAGGTCTTTGCCTCTGTATGTCATAATGTTTTCAGATTGATTTAGAAACAGGATACAGATGTCGGTTTCCCTACATATCATACTCATTATTTATTAGACACTGTCCCACCGTTTTGCTAAGCGGGTAAAACAATGATTTTTCGATAATCCAGGTGACCTAAAGTCCAATATCCTTCGGATAAATGAGTTTCCACTGTCTTTAAAAGTGAAAAAGTTAAAAGTATAGGTCTACTACTTAAAGCGACACCTGAAAATTTGTGCCAGACCGGGACTCGAACCCGCTTATCGCGAGCGGTTGCCTTACTACTTAGGCTATCCGAGCATGCTCCCCAGACGGACACAAACTTCCTCCATATACCACACACCCATCTATTTGTGCTCATAGATTAGTAATGAATTACTAATATGGAAGTCTGGGTCGATCCGGCAACCGTTCTCGGATAGCCTAAGCGATAAGGCGACAGTCCGACACAAAATTTTGTATGTCGCTCCAGGTAGTGCATCTGCACACATCAAAAAATGTTTTGCGTCACCCCGGTTCCCACAGCTCCTGAAGATAGACGCTGGCTGTGGATATTGCAACACAGACACAGTCCCTTTGACTGTTCAGAAATATGCCCGCATCTCGTGGTCGTGCGGTAGCGTTCTCGCTTCCCACGCCCGGGTTCCCGGGTTCGATTCCCGGCGGGTCAGGGATTTTCTATGCCTCGTGATGGCTGGGTGTTGTGTGATGTCCTTAGGTTAGTTAGGTTTAAGTAGTTCTAAGTTCTAGGGGACTGATGACCATAGATGTTAAGTCCTATAGTGCTCAGAGCCATTTGCACCATTTTTTTGTTCAGAAATGTCACTAAACCCGCCCACAGATGCAAACAACCATGCATGAGAAACGCCTATTAGACGTAGGGGGGTACGACAGCCGATCAGTTCCAGTCATTCCACCAGGAAGGAGGTACACGGCTCGTGTTGTCTGTAGTTCAACCAAGCCTAGACAATCAATACCGTGGTTCGATCGCGTCCGCATTGGTACTTTGTGCCTGGAAGAGATCTCAAGAACAGAAGAGTCCAGCCGTCTCGGAGTGAACCAAAGCGATGTTGTTCGGACATGGAGGAGATACAGGGAGACAGGAACTATGGATGAAATGCCTTGCTCAGGCCGCTCAAGGGCTATTACTGCAGTGGATGACCGCTACCTCCGGATTATGGCTCGAAGGAACCCTGACAGCAACGCCACCACGACGAATAATGCTTTTCGTGCAGCCTCAGGACGTCGTGTTACAACTCGAACTCTGCGCAATAGGCTGCATGATGCGCAACTTCACTCCCGACATCCATGGCGAGGTCCATCTTTACAACCACGATACCATGCAGCGCGGTAGAGATGGGCCCAACAATATGCCAAATGTACCGCTCAGGATTGGCGTCACGTCCTCTTCACCGATGAGTGTCTTTTATGGCTTCAACCAGACAATCGTCGGAGACGTGTTTGGAGGCAACCCGGTCAAGCTGAAAGCCTTAGACACACTGTCCAGCGAGTGCAGCAAGGTGTAGGTTCCCTGCTGTTTCGGGGTGACATTATGTGGGGCCGACGTTCGCCGCTGGTGATAATGGAAGACGTCGTAACGGCTGTACAGTACGTGAATGCCATCTTCCGACCTATAGTGCAATCATGTCGGCAGCATATTGGCGAGGCATTCGTCTCCATGGACGACAATTCGCGCCCCCATCGCGCATATCTTGTGAATCACTTCCTTCAAGGTAACGACATTGCTCGACCAGAGTGGCCAGCATGTTCTCCGGGCGTGATCCCTATTGAACATGCCTGGGATAGGTTGAAAAGGGCTGTTTATGGACAACGTGACCCACCAACCACTCTAAGGGATCTACGCCGAATCGCCTTGAGAAGTGGGACAATCTGGACCAACAGTGCCTTGATAAACTTGTGTATAGTATGCCACGACGAATACAGGCATGCATCAATGCAAGAGGACGTGCTACTAGGTGTTAGAAGTACCGATGTGTACAGCAATCTGGACCACCACCTCTGAAGGTCTCGCTGTATGGTGGTACAACATGCAGTGTGTGGTTTTCATGAGCAATATAAAGGGCGGAAATGATATTCATGTAGATCTCAATTCCAATTTCCTGTACAGGTTCTGGAACTCTCGGAACCGAGGTGATGCATAACTATTCTTGATGTGTGTATATTTGTTACAGTTTTAGTCGAGTTTTATGAATAAATTTCAATATCTGAAAGGCAGTTCGTCATCGAATATAAAAATTATATAAAAAAGGAAGCCCGGCCGATTGGCCGTGCGGCCTAACGCACGGCTTTCCGGGAGCGCCTGGTACCCGGCGGATTTGTGTCGAGGGCCGATGAACCGGCCAGTCTGTGGAGGTTTTCCATGTGCCTCGGCGAATGCGGGCTGGTTCCCCTTATTCCGCCTCAGTTACACTACGTCGGCGATTGCTGCGCAAACAAGTTCTCCACGTACGCGTACACCACCATTACTCTACCACGCAAACATAAGGGTTACACTCGTCTGGTGTGAGACGTTCCCTGGGGGGTCCACCGGGGGCCGAACCGCACAATAACCCTGGGTTCGGTGTGGGGCGGCAGAGGGCTGAAGTGGACTGCGGTAGTCGTCGTCGGGTTGTGGACCACTGCGGCTGCGGCGGGGACGGAGCCTCTCCGTCGTTTCTAGGTCCCCGGTTAATATACAATACAATAATATATATAAAAGGAAAGTCTGTGGCGCAAGCACGTGACCGGGCTATTGGCACGACTGCAGGCAGAGTCAGCCATTCTTCGATGTGGCACTAGGTGGGGGAGGATGGCGAGTCCATCGCCCTGGTCGTCCTATACCCCGCACCCCCACCTCCGCCCCTTGAGAAAGAACCCCGGCAAAAATTTGATAGCAGGCTGAGAGGATCTCTGGCCATCCCGTAAGAACTAAAACCAGGAAACGTCCCCCGCTTGTGTTCCGGAACTGAACCCGAGAACTCGAGGGGCGGAGTCAGTGCTCTACCCGCCAGACCACTACAGCCACTCCATCTATTGGTGATCCTAGTTTTAGCAGACGCAGCGTGTAAACGACAGAAACTACTCGACTTTGCGGCTAAAATAAAGTCGATGTATTACTGATGACGACCACCTGATGGGGAAGTTGTAATCATCGTAGTAGGTGCAACGAGATCAGCACGACTTCAATGATGCTAAAAGCTGATACACAACAGGAATGGATTAGGAAGCAGCACCCTTTAGAAATGAAGCAAAACAATAACGCTGGTGAACACCTGCCTTCAGCTTCTCCATTTCTCTCTTGTGCCCGTACGTGATCGAGTTCCACGTGGAGAGCTCTACGTCACAGATTAATGATTCGAAAGAACGCTTCCTCGCGCTATCTCCCACTCTCAATACGACCCGCAACTTCAATTGCTTTCACCTTCAGATTATTTACTGCCACTCTCCTCAGATTGATAACGGCTGGAACGTGGATCAGAGTACCGATGTTCAGAATTTCATCTTCAGTATCTACTTATCTTCCTGGCGGCCGCATTGCCTATGCAAAATGTGCTTCCACCTCAGCTAAAATTGTAGCTTTTCAATGTATAACCTTGTTGGTCGTGCATCTTCCAAGAGTTTCCGTTTTTAGACTATTTAAATTTGGCTCTTTTTAATTGTTACTCGAATTGAAGAACAGAACCTTTTAAAAAACGTGTTCCAAAACTAAAATGGCGCTACAGTCTGGAACCGCGCCGCCGCTACGGTCGCAGGTTCGAATCCTGCCTCGGGCATGGATGTGTGTGATGTCCTTAGGCTAGTTAGGTTTAAGTAGTTCTAAGTTCTAGGGGACTGATGACGTCAGTAGTTAAGTCCCATAGTACTCAGAGCCATTTTTGAACTAAAATCACTACAAACTGGTCATGATAAATGGAAATGACTGTTAAAAGTATCTGTTAAAGAAACAGAAACAACCAGGAGAATGCGGGAAGGTGTTAATAATTCGGTATTAGACATTATACACTACCGTATAAGGAAGTTTTATTGCCGGCCGCTGTGGCCGAGCGGTTCTAGGCGCTTCAGTCCGGAACCGCGCTGCTGCTACCGTCGCAGGTTTGAATACTGCCTAGGGCACGGATGTGTGTGATGTCCTTAGGTTAGTTAGGTTTAAGTAGTTTTAAGTCTAGGGGACTGATGACCTCAGATGTTAAGTCCCATAGAGCTTAGAGCCATTTGTACCATTTGAAGTTTTATTGCATACCGTGTATAGGTAGAGTTAGCAGTTCATTTAATGAGCCATGGTACAATCAGCGACTTCAGCGAAATGCAAGGCAAGATGCTAATGTGAGCACTTGACAGCGGATTTTCAATTCCACAGTTTGCTTACAACCAAGCCAACACTCCCCCCCCCCCCCCCCCCCCCCTACCCCTCCAAAATTGGACATAACCAGAGGGAGTAAACTATTTTTAATTTACTGCGGGAGAACATGTCGTAATAAAAAAAATGAAAGCCTAGTGTCTATTAAAGTGTATCTGTGTATTTGTTTATGATTTTACAGAGTTAAAAAAATGGCTCTGAGCACTATGGGACTTAACTTCTGAGGTCATCAGTCCCCTAGAACTTAGAACTACTTAAACCTAACTAACCTAAGGACATCTCACACATCCATACCCGAGGCAGGATTCGAACCTGCGACCGTAGCGGTCGCACGGCTCCAGACTGAAGCGCCTAGAGCTCTGGGCCACACCGGCCGGCTTACAGAATTAAGTCGATGAGTTTCTTGACGTCTATAATTTAACCATGTTGCTCAACGTGCAAGTGAGCTGAAACAAATAACATATGTGCCAAATCGGATAGTAGCAGTGAGACGTCAAAACAAAATAGACATTCAAATGTACCGCAAGTGAAAAAAGGAAAGAGATAAGATTTAATGCAAGCGAACAAGACCGGACTAAGTAGTTTAGGAAAGGAAGGATTTCGGGTCGCCAACGTGTCAGATAATGTTTAAAAACGTTTCTTTTCTGACCACTGAATATTTTCCATTAATTACATTGATGGACAAAAAAAGTGGACGAGGGAAGGAAGAAACGAAATGAAACTTCACAGGTTACGTGGGTTTGCGATATTATTGCAGTGACTACCAAATAGAGTCAAATTTACAAAGAACTTGGCAGTACGATCCCACTTGTCAGTATGACGTTGCGTCTCCTCTGGCCTGGATGCATGCGTTGTTTCGGTTGGAAGGGTGTCATAAAGCCGTTCTATCCTCTTCTGGGGCTAACTGACCCACAAGTGTTATAACTGGACATTAATATCCTGGAGACTTACACTGGGAAGGAAATGACGTCCGAGCTGGTTCCACAAGAGCGTCCATGGGAGTACCCTATCAAGGGGACAAGTGCCATATGTGCACGAGCATTGTTGTGTTGGGAAATGGCACCACGATACAGTTGCATGAGAGGTAACACATGAGGGCGCTGGAGTTCGTGACGTACCGTTGTGCCGTCAGAATTCTCTCAATCATTAACAGCCGTGGCCTGAAGACATATCCCATGATTCTCCACACCATGAAGCCCGGAATACCACCGCTGTGCCTCTCCAAAACATTGGGAGAATGACAGCTCTTTCCAGGTCGCCGCCATGCTAGGGACGATGGTCATCCGAGGTAGTGTACAACCGCAATTCATCGCTAAACACGATCCGACGCGATTCATCAGCAGTCTATGCTTACCAGTCACAGCCCCACTCCAAATGCAGCTATTAGTGTTGTTTCAATGATAGCCTTTGCATCAAACGGTAATTTCCTAGGTCGGCCGCTGCTAATCTCCGGCGAATTGTTCGACACGACATGTTGTCGAGAGTCCATTATATGTTCTCGGATGGCAGGCGTAAATATGAAGCGGTTAGGACGCGGTTGCTGCGCAACACGGCGATCTTCCCTTGCGGTTATCAGACGTGATCGACCGGAACCTTGAAGAAGATGCCTGACCACATGTTCCCAAGCTGTGCGACACCGGGCTCCTGTCACGTCTGAATGCCTCATAAATCTGGATATTGCACGATTTGACCAGCCAGACTAATGGAGATCCACAATGAGGCCTCTTTCAAACTTCGTCATGTGCTGATAAAGCCGTCCCACAGGACTATACGGCACCTCCATTATTACTCAACATTTGACGCTGTTCAAGACCCGTATATTCCTTACCAGGACTATGACAACACTAATGCACTGTGGTGACTTTTCTACTACTCACAGAGAATTGCAACTCTAATCATGTGTGTGTACGTTTACGAAGTTATATTGACAGCTGACCAAATCTTCGCTTTTTTTTTGTCAGGGGTGTCAACTGAAGCATTGGTAGTAATACAAAAATATTTACTGGCCATTCTATAGACCACATTTGAGTGAGTTAAGTAGCCATAAATTAAGCACTACGGCCACGAAACATTACTAGCAATAGTGTTTTCTGAACATCTTTTGTCACGTAAGGTAAGTGTTTCAAATCTCGTCTCATGAAAGACAGAACTCACCTGGGTTTTACAAGGAGAGCGGGGGGACCGACGGTAGCCTAGTTGGAGCAATCATTCTAGGAGTGAGTTTGCGAAGCAACGCAAAATATAAAAGTGGACGAAAAGATAGGGATTTGAACCCTGCTCCTTCGTATTACATTTCCTTCGGCGAAAAGTGATAATGAGAGTGGTAAATTACAAGAACGAGCCGCAAAAGGCAAATTTGAGATGGTACGGGCACATAATGCGGAGTGAATAAGTCGAATAGGAAGAGGAAGCTGTAAGCAGAAGGGAGGGCGATGAAGTAAGGAGCAGTTTAAAATGGAACAAACACACAAAACTAATCATAGGAAAGACTGATGGCAGACTCAGATTCACTGGAAGAATCCGTAGAGGGAGTAACCCCCACAAGAAGAAGGTAACTTACGAAACATATTGAGAACGATAGTTGAATGTTGCTTGTCAGTTTAGGACCGGTACCAGATAGTAGTGACAGAGAACATACGGAAGAGCCAAATAAGAGCAGCGCGTTTCGTCAGAGGTTTTTTAGGAGACGTAAAATCGTCACGGAGATGAGCCTCCAACTCCACTGGCAAACACTACAACAGAGGTGTTGAATATCACGATTCCGAGAGCGTATGTACCTAGCAGAGCCAAAACATTGATATTGTTTCCTCCTGTGTATATTTTGCGAAAGTAACACATTCTCGAAGGGAAAAAAAAGCGATACACCACGAAGGAATTATCCAAATGGAACGGAAATCGTTATATGTACTGTACGTGTACCGCCAAACAAGTAATTACAATTTCAGAAAATTGGATGATTTATTCAAGAGAAAGAGCTTCTGGCCCTTTTGCAAGCAGTTAATCGACTTGGCACTGACTGAAGAGTTCTTGGATGTTCTCTTGAGGGATATCGTGCGAATTTCTGTCCAATTGGCGCGTTAGATCGTCAAAATCCCGAGATGGTTGGAATTCCCTTCCACAATGCTCCAAACGTTCTCAGTTGGGGAGAGAGCGGTGGCCTTGGTGACGAAGTTAGGGTTTGGCAAGCACGAAGACAAACAGTAGAAACTCATGCCGTGTGCAGGCGGGCATTATCATACTGAAATGTTAGCCGACGACGGCTTGCTTGCCTTGAAGCGCAGCAAATGGGAAGTAAAATATTGTCTACCTATCGTTGTGCTATAAGGGTGCCGCGAATGACTAATAAAGGGGTCCTGCTATGAAATAAAATGGCACCCCAGATCGTCACTCCTGGTTGTCCGACCATATGGCGGGCGACATTTAGGTTGGTATTCCTCTGCTGCCTGGGGCGCCTCCAGACACATCTCCGATTGGTCATTAGGTCTCATTTCGAAGTGGAATTCATCAATTAAGGCAGTTTTATCCAGTTAAAGAGATTTCACGCCAAATGTGCCCGACACCAGTGCAAGCGGGCTTGGTGGTGTGCAGAGGTCAGCGGTAATCGGCGCAAGGGGAGCTGCCTACTAATGGCCCTTGTGTTCACTGAAAGCCGGCCGAAGTGGCCGTGCGGTTAAAGGCGCTGCAGTCTGGAACCGCAAGACCGCTACGGTCGCAGGTTCGAATCCTGCCTCGGGCATGGATGTTTGTGATGTCCTTGGGTTAGTTAGGTTTAACTAGTTCTAAGTTCTAGGGGACTAATGACCTCAGCAGTTGAGTCCCATAGTGCTCAGAGCCATTTGAACCATTTTTTTTGTTCACTGAAGCACCATTTGCACGCCGAATCGATGATAATGATGAATCCGAAGATCTAGGTGTTTCACCAACTGCGACATAGTCGCGTATACAAACAGTGATCCAATACTGTCAAATGTTTTTTATTCCAGTCTTTGAAAACAATATCAATTCTTTAGACGATGACCGGTTTCAGTCCGCAATGACCATCCTCAGATCTTTTTTACACCATGTCCTAAAGTGATAAGGCAATTATGGTCATTTTGACCGGTTTCATGGCCTTATCACTTTAGGATACGGTGTAAAAAAGATCTGAGGACGGTCATTACGGACTGAAACCGGTCATCGTCTAAAGAATTGATATTGTGATCAAAGACTGGAATAAAAAACATTTGATCTAGCTGTTTCTCTGATGATTGATAGGTCCTCTCACTCTATCGTCTCTCTAGATCGACCGCTTCCTCCTTGACGCTATGTTCGGCCAACGTTTACCCATTGCTACCAACATCGACGAATAGTGTCGTCGTTCCTATTCCAATGTCGAGCCATGCGCCAATTACTCCAACCGGGTTCTTTGAGCCCAACTACACGCCCTCGCTCAAATGATGACATCTGCGTATCATGTTCATGTGCCTGTCTGCGAGGCGTAGTTAGTCTCCAACCGTATACACGGAATGAAATTCGCAAAGAGTTTATGCTCTGGTATCGACACGTCCACTGTTGACTATGCTTGCCACCTGGGCAGTGAAATTGCGCAGCAGCGTCATACATTCATCCACTGGCCGCCAAAGTTTACAGTTTTGCTTTTTCCGTCGATATCTGTGTAAATATCCGCCTCGATTGCAAATAGAAACCGGATGTTGACCTAGGTTTCGGCGCGGATAACCACGCCTTCTTCGGAACACACTAAAACTACAAACTGCCTAAAGAGGCATGGTCCAGCATTAATACAGAACGCCCAAAAGGGCAAAAGACTAGCATGAAATGTAAAATAAACAGTACCTGTGTACCATGTCAATAGCTGTACTTGGCTCAAACGTCAGAAGCGTGCTTCCTCACCCCAGCCAACGTTCGGTGGGCCGCGGGCTCTCAGGTAAACTGAGGTGGCGCCGGGAGCTAGGCTGTGAGAATGTCGGAAAGGAACGCGCATGTGCAAATTGAGAAATCGTCTTCTTTCAAGTGAGTGGCATAAAATGTGATCCGATGATCAGGTCAAAGGCGCAGGAAGTTAATGCGTTTGTGTGTATCATGTCGTAGATCGAGGACAATTGTATAGAACTATAGAACGTGGATAGGCTGAAACTATATATGTGGGATAGCAAATTTTACGGATGGTCAAAACGCATGCACGCAGGACAGACAAAATACTATCAGCTGAAAGCAGGCTAAAAATATGTGGGATGAATAACCCATTTTTCAGTTACTTCGGTTCGGTGATAGTATTTGATGACTACGCTTGGATAAGCGTGTAAAGTTACTGTATTACATTCTAAGCGCTACTGACCAAAAAAGGGGCAAATTAGTATGACAGGCTTAATTTAATTGCGTGAAAGGACGGACAACGTCGCCTTCATCGTCCTAATATCTAATGACCGACAGAGGTCATTTTGAGTAGTGCTATCGGATATGTACCAAAATAGTGTAAAAAGAACTTTAAGATAAACTCGTTCCTTAAAATCAGGTACTCGAGGTACTGAACCATGAAGCTTAATCAAGTGAGGTCTGTGAACGCATATAGCGTGGAACAGACGAACTACCTTTATGTTCTAATAGCTGTTGACGTGAAACGTCAAATAATGTAACGGGCTTAACATACATGCGTGAAAGGACGTACAACGTCGCTTTCATCGCCATTATTATCTACTGGCCGACAGAGGACAAAGTGATTAGTGCCATCCGATGTTACCACAATGGTATGCAAAGTTATGTGTAGGGCTTATATGCGTGAAGAAACGTACGACTTCAGTTCAACGTTTTTTAAAAAGGTGAAGGATTTATTTCCTAAGTTTAGGCCAGAGCTCGGACTTGGAATGAATATGACTAAAAACATCATTGCATCACCATATTCATCTTGGATAGTTATAACTAAGTGGGAAAGGCTGTTAGGACCATACTAGAAATATTGGAGCTTGCAAGACGTGAGAATACTGTGAATATGAACAAGAATCAATCGTTATAAGGCGTTAAATGAAAGTAAAAAGCGTGTGTATTGTATTAGTGAGTCCAAATGAATACACAGAATGAAATTCGCAACGAGCTTATGCTCTGGTATACACATATCCCCTGTTTACTGTACTGCGCGGTGAAACTGCGCAGCAGCGTCATACATTCACCCACTGGGCGCAAAAGTTTACAATTTTGCTTTTCCCGTCGATATCTGTGTGAATATCAATCTGTGACCAGTTTGCGTAACTCCTTCGTGGTGCATCGGTTTTTCTTCTTAGAGTGCATTAGCGTAAAATTAGAGTGATGTTGCCAAGTTCCAGCTGTTTACAAAAATGAACGCTGGCGACTGTGACTCAAGTTTGGTAGTGGAACTGATATTTCCAGAAGAATAAAAACTAGACTGATTCGAACTCACACGGAGGCTTACGCACAGATGTTGCTTCCGCGCACAGTTGGAGAGTGAGGGAAGCATGTGAGAAAATGTCAGTGGTGCACGTAATACTCTCCACCATGCTTCATAAGGTGGTTTGCGGAGTATTTGTATAGATGTATGTAGAGGGTGGTACAGAAGCGTGCGAACCAGAAGCAGTTGGTCAATGTACAGATTTATTCAAAAGTTGTCCACAAATTGAAGTACCTGACAGAAGAGCGAAATGTAACAATTTTCGAAATGGGTCTTGCGGCTTTTGAAATAAACCTGAGCCTGTGAAATTTTTGGAATGTCAGGAACAACAAGGAAAATTAACGCACATGCTCCTTACTTTCGGCAAAGATACTGTACTGATTACTCAGCAACGCTATAAATTGCAGGCTTCAATGTATTGACCACTACAGTCCACACAGGCATAACTTCTTCGTAGAAAACTCTGGTGCACTTTACCAAGTACGCCAGGCATGGCACGAACCTCATCAGATGCTGCAAGTACTGTGGTCTCGCCAGTGTTTCTTCGTCTGTTACTGGTTTCACGCACACGGCGCTTTTGACATGTCCCCACAGAAAAAGCAATCTAGAGGAGTGGAGTGAAGTGTCCATACAATTGGACCTCCCCTTCCTATCAAATGCCTGGGATTTGTGACACTGACTACGTGTACAGGAAAGTGTGCACGTGCTACATCTACATCTACATGGTTACTCTGGAATTCAGACTTGAGTGCCTGGCAGAGGGTTCATCGATCCATTTTCATACTACTTCTCTACCATTCCACTCTCGAATGGTACGTGGGAAAAAGGAACACGTAAATCTTTCCGTTCCAGCTCTGATTTCTCTTATGTTATTATGATGATCATTTCTCCCTACGTAGGTGGGTGTCAACAAAATATTTACGCATTGGGGAGACAAAGTTGGTGATGGAAATTTCGTAAATAGATCTCGCCACAAAGAAAGCCGCTCTCGTTTCAGTGACTGCCACCCCAACTCGCGTATCATATCAGTGACACTCTCACCCCTATTGCGCAATAAAACGAAACGAGCTGCCCTTCTTTGCAATTCTTCGACGTCCTCCGTCAATCCTATCTGGTAAGGGCCCCGCACCGCACAGCAATACTCCAGCAGAGGACGGACAAGTGCAACGTAGGCTGTCTCTTTGTCGCATCTTCTGCCAACAAAGCGCAGCCTTTGTTTCGCCTTCGCCACAATATTATCTATGTGGTCTTTCCCATTTAAGTTGCTCGTAATTATAATTCCTAGGTATTTACTCGAATTGACAGCCCTTAGATTTGTGGGATTTATCGTATACCCAAAATTTATCGGATTTCTTTTAGTGCCCATGTGGATAACCTCACACTTTTCTTTGTTTAGTGCTAATTGCCACTTTTCGAACCATACAGAAATTCTTTCTAGATCATTTTGTAATTGGAATTGATCGTCTGATGAGTTTACTAGACGGTAAATTACAGCGTCATCTGCAAACAATCTAAGGGGGCTGCTCAGATTATCACCGAGATCATTTATGTAAATCGGGAACAACAGAGGACCCATGACACTACCTTGTGGAACGCCAGATATCGCTTCTGTTCTACTCCGTGATTTATCGTCTATCACATCTAGTTGCCTCCAACCGCTCGTACAAAGAAACAGTCACGGTTCGCGCGGACCCTCCGTCGGAGGTTCGAGTCCTCCCTCGGGCATGGTGCGTGTGTTGTCCTTAGCGCAAGTTAGATTAAGTAGTGTGTAAGCCTACGGACCGATGATCTCAGCAGTTTGGTCCCATAGGAACTTACCACAAATTTCCAAGACCATGTGTTCCTCTTCCAGAGTTGTTGAATTTAGGCTTCTCTATGAGCTCCTTCGATGTGTGCGCAACCTTTTGAATTACCACGTACAAGGCTGGACGAGAAGGACGAGGAGCAGGTGGACTGAGATTCTCTCACTTTCAGTACCCGCATAGCCTTTCCTTGGAAATGGAACCAGGCTACCATATTAACAGTAAATAACGGACGATTTCCGTCACCAATACGGTACACGGTCGACCAGCGATCAGACCGGTCTTTGCCCTCCAACAGCAACGCTGTGCAGCATTGCCGCTGAAAGCAAGGACGAGTCCAGTTGACGACCTTCCATGCCGTAGTGAAGCACGTCAATTTGAACTTGTCAAGTTGCGCACGAAAATACAGAAATCGACTAACCGTAAAGACGTAAAACAGGCAAATTTCATTCAAGAAAACGATTATTTTTTGTTTATGGACCGAGTTACTAATGGTTAAACTTGAGCTAATGGTTAATGTAGCCCATGTGTTCGAAACGCTTTGCATTTTAATCTTGTCATAACTTTTAGCGACTGTTGGTAAAATTAATAAACCATCATTTAATGTTTCAACACAGTCACGGCACTAAAATTCAGCCAACATGGCCAGTCATCAAGCCAGGATTCAGCTAAAAATTTCATGAAGTGCCGTAGCGATATTTCAGAATCGCCTGCGACAGAAGTGCTCCTTCAACGGTCAATGAAGAAAGACATCGTTGAATACAAGTTAAACATCATGATAATTACCACATGTGGTCTTCCTTTCTTCGTATTATCCGGTTATGTTTCTGCGTTTGTCGTCAATTGCGTTTTCGATATTGACGCAAGCAGAGTGGAATACAAAGCGCGTCTGAAAAGTTCGGTGAACGGTCTCAAAAAATAAAAGGAACAAGAGTTAGAAACAAAATACATTTACTGGCCTTCAAAGTAATCACCATTAGCTGTAAAACACTTCTGACATCGGTTGTGGCGGCCGCCGTGGCCGAGCGGTTCTACGCGCTACAGTCTGGAACCGCAATACCGCTACGGTCGCAGGTTCGAATCCTGCCTCGGGCATAGATGTGTATGATGTCCTTAGGATAGATAGGTTTAAGTAGTTCTAAGTTCTAGGGGACTGATCACCTCAGAAGTTAAGTCCCATAGTGCTCAGAGCCATTTGAACCATTTGAACGTCGGTTGTTAAGCTGTTGTAAACTGTCAGCAAACGCTTTTTGTGGAATCATTTGAAGCGTCGCGGTAACGCGTTGTTGGATATCAAAATTGAAGGTAATGAAACATGGTCCTGCCATTACGATCCGACGACCAAGCGACAGTGAATCGCATGGTGCTCATCGTCTTCCCTGCTTCCCTCGGGTGGAAATTAATGATGCATCAAGCCCTTGCTGTCGAAAAAGGTGATCAACGTCACCTTAAAACTGGATTTAGTCTGACGACTTTTTTTTTTGGGAGGCAAGGAAGACGATGAGCACAATGCCACTGACTGTCGCTTTGTCTCTGAGTCGTACTGGTAGCATGAGGTCTCGTTTTCTGCAATGATGCGGATATCCAATAACGCGAGACCTTGGTGCTTTGAGCGATTCCAGAAGACGCGTTTACTGACAGTTTGCAATAGCTTTACAACCGACGGCTCAAACTGGCTCTGAGCACTATGGGACTTAACATCTGAGGTCATCAGTGCCCTAGAACTTAGAACTACTTAAACCTAACTAAGCTAAGGACATCACACACACCCATGCCCGAGGCAGGATTCGAACCTGCGACCGTAGCAGGCGCGCGGTTCCAGATTGAACCGCCTAGAACCGCACGACCACCGCGGCCGGCTTACAACCGACGTCAGAAGTTTATTGTACCTGAAGTTGATAACTTTGAAGTCCAGTAAAGCTGGTTTGTAACTCGTGTTTCCTTAATTTTCTGAGACCATTCATCGAACTTTTCAGATGCTCCTTGCATGATTAAAAAAGTGACATACTAAAAAATTAAAAAAATGCTTTATACACTACTGGCCATTAAAATTGCTACACCAAGAAGAAATGCAGATGATAAACGGGTATTCATTGGACTAATTTATTATATTACAACTGACATGTGATTACATTTTCACGCAAGTTAGGTGCATAGATCCTGAGAAATCAGTACACAGAACAACCACCTCTGGCCGTAATAACGGCCTCGATACGCCTGGGCATTGAGTCAAATAGAGCTTGGATGGCGTGTACAGGTACAGCTGCCCATGCAGCTTCAACACGATACCACAGTTCATCAAGAGTAGTGGCTGGCGTATTGTGATGAGCCAGTTGCTCGGCCACCATTGATCAGACGTTTTCAATTGGTGACAGATCTGGATAATGTGCTGGCCAGGGCAGCAGTCGAACATTTTCTGTATCCAGAAAGGCCCGTACAGGACCTGCAACATCCGGTTCTGCATTATCCTGCTGAAATGTAGGGTTTCGCAGGGATCGAATGAAGGGCAGAGCCACGGGTCGTAACACATCTGAAATGTAACTTCCACTATTCAAAGTGCCGTCAATGCGAACAAGAGGCGACCGAGACGTGTAACTAATGGCACCCCATACCATCACGCCGGGTGATATGCCAGTATGGCGATGACGAATAGACGCTTCGAATGTGCGTTCACCGCGATGTCGCCAAACACGGATGCGACCATCATGATGCTGTAAGTAGAACCTGGATTCATCCGAAAAAATAACTTTGTGCCATTCGTGCACCCAGGTTCGTCGTTGAGTATACCATCGCAGGCGCTCCTGTCTGTGATGCAGTGTCAAGGGTAACCGCAGCCACGATCTCCGAGCTGATAGTCCATGCTGCTGCAAACGTCGTCGAACTGTTCGTGCAGATGGTTGTTGTCTTGCAAACGTCCCCATCTGTTGACTCAGGGATCGAGACGTGGCTGCACGATGCGTTACAGCCATGCGGATAAGATGCCTGTCATCTCGACTGCTAGTGATACGAGGCCGGCGGGATCCAGCACGGCGTTCGGTATTACCCTCCTGAACCCACCGATTCCATATTCTGCTTTCAGTCATTGGATCTCGACCAATGCGAGCAGCAACGTCGCGATACAACAAACCGCAATCGCGATAGGCTACAATCCGACCTTTATCAAAGTTGGAAACGTGATGGTACGCATTTCTCCTCCTCACACGAGGCATCACAACAACGTTTCACCAGTCAACGCCGGTCAACTGCTGTCTGTGTATGAGAAATCGGTTGGCAACTTCCCTCATGTCAGCACGTTGTAGGTGTAGCCACCGGCGCCAACCGTGTGTGAATGCTCTGAAAAGCTAATCATTTGCATATCACAGCATCTTCTTCCTGTCGGTTAAATTTCGCGTCTGTAGCGTGTCATCTTCGTGGTGTATCAATTTTAATGGCCAGTTGTGTACTATTGAGGAGAGAAGAGTTTTATGGAATGGCTTGTCTAAAAGGACGAATAGGTTGATAGAACACACATCAGGCATCACGCAATATCTGTTTTGGTGTGTGTGTGTGTGTGTGTGTGTGTGTGTGAGTGAGTGAGTTCCTAAGGGACCAAACTGCTGAGGTCATCGGTCCCCAGTCTCACACACTACTTAAGCTAACTTATGCTAAGAACACCACACACAGCCATGCCCGAGGGAGGACTCGAACCTCCGGCGGGAGGGGCCGCGCAGTCTGTGACATGGCGCCTCAAACCTCGCGGGCACTCCACGCGGCTCTGATTAGTAAGGGGGAGAAATACTGGTGGTAAAAATTATAGTGGGAGACCAAGGCTTGAATACTGCAAGCAGGTTAGAAAGGAAGTGGAGATGAAGAGGTTTGCTCGGAATAGACCACCATGGACAATTGTATCAAACTAGTCTTAGGTCTGATAACTACAACGCGTAGAAACGCTGCCACAAGACACACCTGCAGCAAGTTTCAAAACCGGTAAAATGCACCTCAGCGTGTCCCTGTTCAAAGTGCGTGCAGTTTCCCGACCTTGCCTGCACAGGTTGCCTGGTGACCTCGTATCCGTGTTTGCGTGTTCATCTGTCGTTAACGCAACACCTGTGCAGTGCTCCCACCGACACGCATATTGGGAACTGCGAGGGAAGCAGTCAAGAGCCAAGACGAGCCAGGATTAGTTTATCGACAAAATTTCCCTCGGTGCCTAAATTTTCCACAAGTCCGCTTAACAGATTTTTGTGTCCCGAATGTCCGATTTAACGACAATATCTGAGGTAGCAGTAACCCGATGGAAATGAACTTTTCCAAATTGGGACAGGTATCGCTCAATGCTTACACTTCTCCCATACGAGGCAGTCAGCATCCGACGGTTAGTCTGACATCGTCTTACAAGTCAGGGTCGTATCGGCGGTGGTTTCCTGTCTTCAACAGTTTAAGATTTGAAGTTTTGCAGTATGATGCTCACTAAGTCACCAGCACACACTCTAATTTACTTGACTACATGAAGTTGTTATCAATATTAGTGACAGTTTGACGGAATTCACTGTACCAGGTACACGGATGAGCCGAAACCTTGTGAGCACCTTCAGGACGCGTTGTAGCAGGTTCTGTGTGGCACGGATTCGCTAAGTCCTTGATAAGTTTCCGGAGGTACGTGGCATCAGGTTGCTACCTCCACGTTCTGTGATGAGGCGCGGACGTTCATGGCCTTGTCGCCTATTCCTGGTTTCATCTTCAACCATTTTCCGTAAATGCTCGCGAAAGCCGAATAGTTTCGGCGTTTCCGAAGTGCTCCTTTCCAGTCGCTGGTCCATAACAATCTGACCTTGTCGAAGGCTCTTATGTCAATGGATGTTCCCATCAGCGGGCCGTATACTCACTAGAATGATTACCCATTCGTCTCTGCTCCGTTTATATTGTTTATTTTATTTATTTAGTTATGGCTACATCACAGACAAATAATATTACAATTATCTCAAACTACAAACTAATATCCATGTCCCGAATACAGTCTACTGGTCCCTCCGTTCACCAGGAATTCTGTTGGATACCTAGGGAAAGCTCCCGGAAGACATTCTTGAATTACAAGGGAAACAGTCTACTTTCCAGCGCTACAGTCACAACTTGCTGAAGTTATTTTCATCCACCTATCCAAAGCGTCGACAGAGCTGCCAGTGTTTATTCGGTTAGGAACAGACCAAATCTCGCGTGGCAATACAAAGCCAGGTGGCTTGGTCGATACGCATGGCATCTTAAGTTCTTCGGTTGTAGCATTAACCTGCCATGTGTGTCTCCAACAGTCATCAGTATTAAAGTAATTTCCAACTAACATTACTGCCGTTTCCAGGGATGTGTGACGAGATCGAAGTCTGATGCTTGGAATGTCTACGTGACAGGGAGGTTAGGATTATTCTGTAGTTTTTTGTACTCTTGTGCACTTTCCCGCCACAGAGGTGGAGATGGTACATGGCTACGTATGGGCAGCCAGAAAGTAGGTGTGAGTCTGATAGTACCGGTACTAAGCCGCAAGGTACGGTTAATTTGTCCGTCAACAAGTTTTGTGTGAGAACTATTCATCCAAGTAAGTGAGCAGTATTCCGCAAAAAGGTAATCCAATCCCAGAACTGTGTTGATGCAGTTGACCCCCATGATGTAGCACAGCGCTTCTGGGTGATGTTATTTCAAGTTCTCATATTGGCACCTGTTCTTAGTAGGCGTTCTATCAAGCGTGACCCCTGGAAATGTTGGGCTTCTGTTACATCGAGTAAGCTTCCATGAAGGTGAACAGTAAGCTCTTTGTTGCCTATCTTGTTAGGCAGGTGTAATGTAGAGACTTCTGGCCGCGCGGGATTAGCCGAGCGGTCTCAGGCGCTGCAGTCATGGACTGTGCGGCTGGTCCCGGCGGAGGCTCGAGTCCTCCCTCGGGGATGAGTGTGTTTGTTTGTCCTTAGGATAATTTAGGTTAAGTAGTGTGTAAGCTTATGGACTGATGACCTTAGCAGTTAAGTCCCATAAGATTTCACACACATTTGAACATTTTTTGGAGATTTCTGTCTGTGCTGCACTTGGCTGCAACCTCAATTTGCGGAAATATTCACCATTAGTAAACAGATCATTGGTCAGTACGGACCTGGTAACTTCAAGGTATCTATGCCTCGTTGCGAGTGTCCAGTCGACAGCATTTCCAAACTTTTTTTGATGTGGTTGCAGGCATATCTGATAGGTACAAACGGAACAGGAGAGGGGCCAGCACCAACCCTTGTGGTAGCCCGCTGTTTAGCTCCATCTATGAACTCATCCTGTTGCCTACTGATACTTGGAAACATCGGCTACTGGGCATATCGTTGACGAAATTTCCAATTTTTAGGCTTGGGATGACCTGCGGTAGTTTCAATATGGCACCTGACATTCAGACAGTGTCATACGCAGCTGTCAGATCATAGAATGTGAAAGATGTTTTCTCTCGATTCTGGAAGCCCACAATATCACCGAAGCAGCATCCAATCCTGCAGTGAACCGTGGTCATAATGTTTTAGGTCATCCGTGTAGGATTCTGTTGTATGTTCCAGTAACAACATCCTATATACAGACCTCCGCATCCAGTAAGACTGTGTTTACCTCCAGGTTTACGTGAATACGACGGAGATAGTACTTTAGCTATCTTTTCCTCGTGTATAGAGCATTGCCACGCTTGAAAATCGCGTTAGGAGCCTGTGAAATTAAGAACAACTAGCCAATAGCGTATTGTATTAACAATGCTAATCTATCTTCGTATACTGTTATAATGAGGACAGTACAGCACGAGCCGGCCGCTTTGACCGAGCGATTCTAGGCACTTCAGTCCGGAACCGCGCTGCTGCTACGGTCTCAGGTTCGAATCCTACCTCGGACATGGAAGTCTGTTTTGTCCTTAGGTTAGCTAGATTTAAGTAGTTCTAAGTCTAGGGGACTGATGACCTCAGATGTTAAGTTCCAAAGTGCTTAGAGCCATTTTAATCATTTAGTACAGGACGGCTACAATTAAACTTTCGCTACTTGCGATGGTCCCCATGAAAAACGAGCGACCGCGGGAGAACGAAACTTTGTGGAAACATTTTTAAGGATATGCAGAAGAGAAATAACGAATAAACCATTGAGAGAAACACATTTTAATTTACGCATGAGAGGGTAACATTTGTTAACTGCGTACCAAGTTTACGTTCCAGGTTACGTGTGACGATCACCTACATCAACGACAGCCTGGACCCGCACTAGAGATACCATTTCACAATCGTTCGCAGCACTTTTCGTACGCTGGACCATGGAATGTTCACCTGGAGTGAACAGCTCGTGCAATGACTGAAGCTCGCGCACTGCGTCCAGCATTCACAGCCATGACAACAGTAACTTCTTCACCAACTTGTGGGGCAATTGGCCGTCGGCCTCTCCCAACAGCAATTTCCAAATCGACAGTAAATTAGAACTCGCGAATAACGTTATTCAACCTCGGTGCGACATGAGGACCTCCCCATATTCCTTTAATGCGTCGGCACTCTCGAAGAGCAGAGGCACTGTTGCTGTTGTTTTGATAAAACAACCTTACGACTAAAGCTCTGCTCACCTTGCGTTACCTAACGGCAAACATAACACTAACTCTACGAACAACGTAAATCTGCAGCGAGTCTGAACATCATTCGTACCATAAATAGTTTTCCGTCTACACTGGCCCAAGTAGAGAAAGTTTAATTACAACTACAGTGTATTTTTCGCGAGGTCTGCTCAGAAAATTACGGAACTTTGCCCACAAAATTTTGCTACGCTTAACTTTTACTTTTTGTGCATGGTCTCCTTCGAGATACTCTCCTCCACAAATGATACATCCTCCCAACGCCCTTTCTACTTCCGGAAGCAGTCTTGGTACGCCTCTTGCTGGATCGCGCGAAGCGCCGGCTGCGATTTTTTTTTTTTTTTTTTCATCTTGTCCACCGTTGCAAATGTTCGTCCTTTCAACGGGGTTTTCAACTTTGGAAATAAAAAAAAGTCCTCGCGATGCAAGAGCCATAAATTGTTTCGGCGCATTTCAGGCCGTTTACTTCTCACATTTTCTCACAAAACATCCCGACACGATTCGATAATACCATGAATTAACAGTTTGTCCCTGTGGCACGAATTCATGGTGAACTAGTCCTTCTAAGTCAAAGAAAACTATCAGCGTAGTTTTGACATTTGACCAGACCTGACGAGTTTTTTTTTTTTTTGGTCTGGGAGAATTTTTTCCGATTTATTGTGAAGACTGAACCTTGATCTCAAAGTCATAACTGTAGACCCACGTCCCATCACCAGTTATAATTCTCTTAAGGAACATCTTGTTCTCATTTGTGCGATCCGAAATTTCTTGAAAGATTGCGAAGCGAAGGTGTTCCTGGTCTTGACTCATGAGCCACGGGACGAGGCGGCAAGACGATGCATTCCAAGACGCTGCGTCAGGATATCATGACATGATCCAACTGAAATGTTACATTCTTCTGCAATCTGTCGGCCTGTCAGCCGTCGATTGGCACGCACAGTTTCGTTAAAGGTCCTGACACGTGTGTCGTCGGTAGACGTCGAGTGACTTCCTGGACGAGGGTCATCTTTAACTTCCGTCCAGCAATTTTTAAACCGTTTGAATCATTCGTAACACCGAGTACGGCTTAAGCACTCAACATCGTAGACTTCGTGCATCATTTAGTCTGTCTCTGTAAAGTTTGTCTGGAGTTTAACACAAAATTTAACGCAGACGCGTTGGTCCTCTAACTCAGCCATCTCTAAATTTGCAAACTGTGTGA
The DNA here is from genome assembly GCF_021461395.2 of Schistocerca americana. NCBI lineage: Eukaryota > Metazoa > Arthropoda > Insecta > Orthoptera > Acrididae > Schistocerca > Schistocerca americana. The sequence continues at coordinate 275,959,682 of NC_060126.1, read as the reverse complement.
GGGGGGGGGGGGGGGCAGAGAGGTTGGGTTGGGTTGTTTGGGGGAAGAGACCAGACAGCGAGGTCATCGGTCTCATCGGATTAGGGAAGGAAGTCGGCCATGCCCTTTCAAAGGAACCATCCCGGCATTTGTCTGGAGGGATTTAGGGAAATCACGGAAAACCTAAATCAGGATGGCCGGACGCAGGATTGAACGGTCGTCCTCTCGAATGCGAGTCCAGTGTGCTAACCACTGCGCCACCTCGCTCGGTACGCAAACTGGGAAACGCAACGTTCCATTCAATACAGCACTGAACACTAACTAGCAGACATACAATACCGAAAATTCCGGCAGTTACACATTAAACACAGGCGCGTGCAGGATGACAATGGTATGTCGCTCCATCGCACCACCGGCGCGAAATCACGAATGTTCCGGAATATTTGAACAGACCTCGTACTGCTGAGTCGTCAGCGTGCAGAGTGCGTCCATACGAATAGATGGCACCAGATTATAAGAGCAAAAAAAAGATTGATTAACCGTGTACCACATTTTACTATTTCCTGTACATTGACGGCTGCGGCGCTGGATGGCTTTTATCTTATTTTACGCAACAGTAAGAACGTTGCCATGTAGACTGTAATAGACAGTTCTATGATCCCTAAATATGATCGAAATACTGAAACCGGTGGTGGATAAAGAATTTTTTATCACCAGCTACTGTAAGTGTGACATATGATTTTTTTTACAGCTGGATCATAAACAAGGAAATCTCCCTCTTATTTGTCGAAGCCAGCTAGTGCGGTCGCTATTATATCGCATATTTACATCTGGTCATGTAGAATTATGTTTAACATGGTTTCTGTACATCATTTAAGGCGAATGTTGGGACGGTTCCTTCAAGAAGGCCACTGAGGTTTCCTTCCTACTTTCGGCCAATTGTATCATTTGTGACGGCACACTGAACACTAATATTCCAACGCTAATATTTCGTGCATTAGTGTGCGTATTGCTCATCATTTGTTGCTGAACACAATAGCAAGTATTTTCTCAGCCACAACGTCAGCATTAGCCAGCGTCGCTCTGAAGAAGAGCGGCGCCCAAGTATCAACTAGTGTGTGATGTCTTATCTGGAACCACTGTTCGGCTGTACAACCGATACGCTTATTGACGCCACATTGTGTTCATACGGTCACGTAGCAGCTTTCCATTTACGTGTACGCCAAGTTTCGCTACACTAAAACTACTAACAAGTAGCAATTCCGTTAGAGAGCAGAAGTTATATGTGCACGCGCCTGGTGTCTCAGCAATGGAATAAAAAAATAAACACACAAGAAACAAAGCTATAAACGGATTGGGATATGAACTGCACTCTCTCCAAATAAGAAATTCGTGGCTGAAATATAGCTCAGCTTCTCTCAGTTGTAGGAGCTCGGCCTGTTGCTTTCCAACCGAAACAGGGTCAAGTAAACAGCTGGAAATTTCTGCAGTCTCCCCACGGCCGAAAGCTGTCGCTGCTCTTCGGTCTTTATCTCTATTTCATGGATCGCCGCTTGGATCAAGAGAACTCAGAAACAGTTAATTTCTTTGCTCTGTTTGGCGTTGAAAAACTTAAACGACGAGAGCAAAGTAGCGCGTCATTTTTGTTACAGTTCTAAGAAACTGATTTGATACACAGAGACAATATAGTTAATACATTAATCACGCAATGGAAAATTTGAGCCTCGTTACGCAAGTTCGAGGAAGTATTTTGTAGACCAGATAGTAAATAGCTCCCACTCTTAGTTTGCATTCCGTTATTCTCTGCGAATTTAACTCCTTTCCCTCTAACGAAAAAAGAAAAAAAATGCTATAGCAAACTAAATAGCTTCTTCTAGTTGCACTCTAAGAAAGTATCTTGCAAGACAGTCAAAATGTCCAGTCCCCTGACCGAACAGGCTGAGCTACCATGCCGGCGGTTGGTTTTATGTTTTCTGGATTTCTTTCGATGCTCCTCGATTTGCAACTACCTCGGTATGTCCCGAGTACCGAGTGGAAAAATCTTCTTTCTATAATTACTGCTCCTGAATACATTCTTTGTATTCTCCTAGTACAAATGGCCTTCCGGTGGGTGCATTGATCCCCAACTCGTGGTAATTACCCCGGAGGATTAAAATGTAATTTTCTGAGGGGTAAAAACAATAGGGTTCAATTATTTTCGATCGTGGAACTAAATTATTCTTGAAAGATCATTACTATTCTCACTTTTTCGTAAGACTGTAATACTGATTACATAAGTTACGAATAATTAATTTTTTTCAAAAACTAGTATTAACGCGTTACGATATGTCGTGGAGGTTACACTTTGTGAAAGAAATGTATGAAGAACATCTTCTGCACACAGTCCGCGTACTTTGTACCACACATCTCTGACAATAAAACTGATATGTATTCATCACTTTAATATCTAATGAAAATGCCTTCTCCGAGTTGTATATAGCGGACCAGAATTTGGTTCATTATTCACTTTGCAACACTAAACGAACTAATTGACAAAACTATGTTATGACTATTACACTCCTGCAGGAGTGGTGCAGTATTATTATTATTATTATTATTATCAGTGATAATGATCAGACACAAAGGACTGGCAGTCTGAAGGCTTACAATTTCCGTCAGTTCAGAAATAAGAAGTCCAGCAATCAAGTGATTTACAAACGGCAATTGATTTTACATAGGGGTGCAGGGCCTGCGTGAATAAAATGTCGCTACGGAGAGAAGTGGTGCAGAGGAAGCATGTTTTATAATAAGTGTCTGCCCTCAATGTGTATTGTCAGCTTTCATTTCTGAGCAGTTGTAGGTAACACTCGAAATGCCCTGATAACAGTTTCATCGTTCTATAAACAGAGGTTGTTAGAAATAAGCAGTGCCAACTCATTGACTCATTAGTTCGTGGTTTAATGACTCAGTTACAAGACTTAAATATCTTTTATAGTTCATTTCAAAAATGAAAGTATGCTAAAAATATTTATCATCCTAAAATTTAGTAAAGCTCTAATGTGGATGATGGTTGGTGAGTTTGGGTAGCACCTAACATCTGACTTCATTCACGGGTAACGATCTCAGAAAGGTTCGGAACCCCTGGGTTAGTGTGTGGCTCGGTAAGTGTCGAGTTAGCACAACTTCGTACGTACTTAGTGTTCGCTGCTACTTACTTAAGAGTGTTTGATACACGCAAAATCCAGAACTTCTGCGTTAATGAAGACCGTACATAGCTACTCGAGCGATGTTGTACTCTATTCAGGACATTAATAAGGGTGCGAATTACAAGAGCATCTATGCAATTTCGGTAGCAAGGTGCAGCTCTAGGGTTTAATTACGTATAAGGTAACGGAAGCGTTGCACATGTCGTTACACCAACATTCAACAGCATTAAAGGTGTTGTCCGCTGAAATATTTGGTAACGCTTTTTTAGGATACCGTAGCAAACCCACGAAGAACACCACCAGTTAAAGCCCACAATGTCACATAAAACATGATCACTATAATCTTACATTAAATATTCTTTATATATGTGATAAGCACAGCATTACTGTACAACCTTTCCGATAACAGAATCACACATTTTTGTAACCTATATTGGGTGACTCTGGGATCTAGGGTTCAAAAATCGTATAGAGCGTAAAACATCGTAAATTATTATTTTGCGACAAGAAATAAATGATCAGAAATAAATATTTCATGCGGTACGCGGCTTGAATGTGGAGTGCGTATGAGGCACTTTTTCACAAATTTTATATGTTTAATAACAAACAACTGACTGCCACATCATGATGACTAACTTCTTAGTGAAGAAATTCCGTCTCTACGACTACATAAAAGACAATCTGGTTGTCAGAAGCGTTTCGCCTCTTTGCTAGCAGCTGATGTTACCTGGATATCTACATTTATTTTGTTATTTACTCAAACATCTCCTTTGAAAGATACAGTAAATCAACTTTTTCTGTGCTTCTTTGGTACCAGACTTCCTTCAACATTTGAGTGTGCCGTTCCTTTCCTTCCGAGGTCCATTTCCTTACATTTATTGACCCCTCTCTTTCCTGAAACCTTGACTCTTGTGTCGCTTCTCAAACAAAGTGTTGTCTGTTATGTCCGTTCTAATTCTAATGTTTCTCGTATCTTTATCAATTTCAGTGAACCATGGTTCAGGATATGTAGGTGTTCAGTAACTTGAAGATCTGCCACTATTCATTTCGCAAATATGCCAATAATACTGTTTCATCTGTAAGCTTTTCCTTTTTCAAACAGAGCTGTCAATTTGATCTTAATTTGTATTTAGCATTACTTTTTTACATTCGTTACAAGCACAGAAGTGATATTTCATCTACATCTACATGGTTACTCTGCAATTCACACTTACGTGCCTGGCACAGGGTTCATTGAACCGTTTTCATACTACTTCTCTACCATTCAACTCTCGAATGACGCGTGGGAAAAAGGAACACCTAAATCTTTCCGTTTGAGCTCTGATTTCTCTTATTTTATTATGATGATCATTTCTCCCTACGTAGGTGGGTATCAACAAAATATTTTCGCATTCGGAAGAGAAAGTTTGGTGAATGAAATTTCGTTAATATATCTCACCGCAAAGAAAACCGCCTTTGTTTCAGTGACTGCCAACCCAACTCGCGTATCATATCAGTGACTCTCACCCCTATCGCGCGATAACACGAAACGAGCTGCCCTTCTTTGCACTTTTTCGATGTCCTCCGTCAATCCTACCTGGTAAGGATCCCCTAACTCGCAGCAGTATTCCAGCAGATGAATGACAAGTGTAATGTATGCTGTCTTTAGTGCGTTTGTCGCATCTTCTAAGTGTTCTGCCAACAAAGCGCAGTCTTTGTATCGCCTTCCCCACAATATTATCTATGTGGTCTTTCCAGTTTAAGTTGCTCGTAATTGTAATTCCCAGGTATTTAGTCGAATTGACAGCCCTTAGATTTGTGCGATTTATGACCTCGCCCTTTTCTTTGTTTAGTGCCGGTTTTCGGTCATTCTGAAAGGTTACGTTCAGAGTCAACACCAATGTCCGATGCGTCATTCGAAGCCGCGCCCTGCGCCTATGCCTGTACCCCCGGATGTCGTCGTCACAGCTTCCTACAATTTCTTTTTGCTCGCCTCTGCGTCAGCAAGGCCGTTGCTTTCGTCCCAGGGATTGCAGATATACTTCTGTAGCTAGCTGCCTAAAACAAAAAAACGTGACGCGCGATGTGGTAGCAAAAGAAACGCTGTAAGCAGCACTCGCCGTATCGCCAAATGCTGGCCGTGCAGTTGCTGCACTTCGCTAACGGACTAGCGGTTGGTTGCTTCTGGTCGGAGTGAATCGCCGGAGGCTTCCGCGTCGCACGTGCTGTGTGTAAGCAAGAGGCGGCGGCCGTATAACTCCACATGGAGACCAGACGGCGCTGGGGAACCAACAGCCTCTGCACAAGCGGCGGCCTGCCGTACTTGGTTTGACGTGCGACCTTTCTAGGATGTGACACATACTGTATACAGGGTGAACCTCAACTCTGATGACAAAATTTCAGGTTTTATAGGATCTGACACAGTATGCACAGTACACGATCTTAATATTCAATATAACGTTTATTTGTATTGACAGCACATTTATAAATGATGACCAGTATCGATTACCCAATCAATCACATTCGCATCTAAAACAGACGGAAGAAATATTGTTCGTAAATATCTGTACGTACTTACGCTACGTAAAAAGAAAGGAAAGAGGCACGAACATAACATTAAAACAGCGTTACAGTGAAGGGACGTCGAACAGATGTGCAGAATTATAGACCTATATCTCTAACGTCGATCAGTTGTAGAATTTTGGAACACGTATTATGTTCGAGTATAATGACTTTTTTGGAAACTAGAAATCTACTCTGTAGGAATGAGCATGGGTTTAGAAAAAGACGATCGAGTGAAACCCAGCTCGAGCTATTCGCCCACGAGACTCAGGGGGCCATAGATGCGGGTTCCCAGGTAGATGCCGTATTTCATGACTCCCGCAAGGCGTTTAATACAGTTCCCCAAAGTCGTTTAATGAACAAAGCAAAAGCATATGGAGTATCAGACCAATTGTGTGATTGGATTGAAGAGTTCCTAGGTAACAGAACGCAGCATGTCATTTTCAATGTAGAGAAGTCTTCCGAAGTAAGAGTGATTTCAGGTGTGCCGCAGGGGAGTGTCGTAGGACCGTTGCTATTCACAATATATATAAATGACCTTGTGGATAACATCGGAAGTTCATTGAGACATTTTGCGGATTATGCTGTAGTATATCGAGAGGTTGTAGCAATGGCAAATTGTAATGAAATACAGGACGATCTGCAACGAATTGACGCATGGTGCAGGGAATGGCAACTGAATCTCATTGTAGACAAGTGCAACGTGCTGCAAATACATAGAAAGAAAGATCCTTTATCATTTAGCTACAATATAGCAGGTCAGCAACTGGAAGCAGTTAATTCCATAAATTATCTGGGAGTAGTCATTAGGAGTGATTTAAAATGGAATGACCACATGAAATTAATCGTCGGTAAAGCAGACGCCAGACTAGATTCATTGGAAGAATCCTAAGGAAATGCAGTCCGAAAATAAAGGAAGTAGGTTACATTACACTTGTTTGCCTACTGTTTGAATACTGCTCACCGGTGTGGGATCCGTACCAAATGGTTCAAATGGCTCTGAGCACTATGGGACTTAACATCTTAGGTCATCAGTCCCCTAGAACTTAGAACTACTTAAACCTAACTAATCTAAGGACATCACACACATCCATGCCCGAGGCAGGATTCGAACCTGCGACCGTAGCAGTCGCGCGGTTCCGGACTGAGCGCCTTAACCGCGAGACCACCGCGGCCGGCGATCCGTACCAGATAGGGTTAATAGGGAATATTCAACGGAAAGTAGCGCGCTTGGTTACAGGATCATTTAGTAATCACGAAAGCGTTACGGAGATGATAGATAAACTCCAGTGGAAGACTCTGGAAAAGAGACACTCAGTAGCTCGGTACGGGCTTTAGTTGAAGTTTCGAGAACATACCTTCACCGAGGAGTCAAGCAGTGTATTGCTCCCTCCTACGTATATCTCGCGAAGAGACCAGGAGGATAAAATCTGAGAGATTAGTGCTACCACAGAGGCATACCAACAATTTTTCTTTCCACGAACAGTACGAGACTGGAATAGAAGTGAGGATCGATAGAGGTACTCAATGTACCCTCCGCCACACATCATCAGGTGGCTTGCGGAGTATGGATGTAGATGTAGATGTAGATTCTTAGTCAAAAGAACAATCACGGGGTATCAAGTGAAATATGTGGCTGGATTGAGGACTTTTTGGTAGAGAGGACGCATCAGGATATCTTGGATGGAGATTCATCGTCAAGTGTAGGAGTAACTTCATGTGTGCCCCAGGCGAAGCGTTACGGTGGCGTGATCAAGCTGAAATTCGTGTCAGCTGTGTGGGACATATTTGGCGTGACGGTCGTTCATGTTTCCCTGGTTCGGGCGGCTGAGTCGTGACTATTTCAGTTTTAAAATGGAAGCTGCAACCGAGTCAGGTCGCATTACACGTAGCGCCCAGCGTTCCTACAACAAAATCGAATCCCTATGTGGAAAGAACCAAACGGAAATAACTCAAGCATTGAGAGAGGTGTGCGGTAATAGTGTAGTGGATAGCAGCACAGTATCACGGCGGTCTGCTTGTTTCGTGAAGGTCGAGTAAGCACTGAGGACAACCCAAGAACTGGAAGGCCATCAACTGGAACAGACTGCACCTTTCAGGTCATTGTTAGAGACATTTTGCGAGAGGATCTACGAAAAACATGCGAGGAAATTACATATGAGGCCAGAATGTCTATCACTTCGCTTTACAGAATCATAACTGAAAAGTTAAGATGAGAAAAGTTTCTGCCAGTTGGGTTCCACATGATCTGAGTGAAGAGCAGGGCGCAGATCGCAGAAGAATAACAGGCGAATTGCTTCAGCGCTATCTAACAGGAGGAGAACGGTTTATGAAAAGGATTGTTGCACTTGCTGAAACCTGGATACCATATTTTGAGACAGAACTGAAGTCTCAGACGTCACAAGAGAAAAGTTCCGACTCTCCACGCCCGAAAAAATGCCATCGCCAACAGTCAAAGGTGAAACTGATGATGACTTTTGCGTATCACATGGAGTCATTGTTACAGACAGTGCCCCAGGGGATGTCTGTAACAGGCGCGTAGTACAAGTTATTTCTGCAAAATGTTTGCGCCCTAAAATTCGTCAAAGAACGCCTGACATGCATGTTGTGTCCTCATTTTGCACGATAATGCAAGACCGTGTATTGCCCTACCAGCGACAGAAACGCTCGACAAATCTGGATGGGAAATATTTCCCCGCCCACCACACAGTCCTGATATGAGGCCACCAGATTTTGATTTGTTTCCCTAACTGAAGGAAGAATTCCGTGGAAAACGTTTTGATACAACTGATGAAGCTTCCAGAGACGTAGTAATCAGACAGCTCAACAATGAAGGGCCCTATCCGGAATATTTAGAAGCTGCCAAACCGTTGAGAAGCTGTCACAGGCAGTAATGGAGGTTATATTCAAGGCTCTAAAGGTATTTTGTAAAATAAATTATTTTCTTCATTTCCATCTTACAGTGTTCACAGCTTCTGAAATGACCCTCGCAGTACAGGGACGCACAGAGTCAATAAAACTACCGTATGTTCGCCGGCCGGGGTGGCCGAGCGGTTCTAGGCGCTACAGTCTGGAACCGCGCGACCGCTACGGTCGCAGGTTTGAATCCTGCCACGGGCATGGATGTGTGTGATGTCCTTAGGTTAGTTAGGTTTAAGTAGTTCTAAGTTCTAGGGGACTGATGACCTCAGAAGTTAAGTCACATAGTGCTCAGAGCCATTTGAACCTACCGCATGTTCTTCGGCGCTTCTATTTAAAATACACGCAAACGCATATCTGCTAGAAGTCACATCAATGTGCACAGTTACTCGATTAAATTTATCGTATTTAAACAAACTGGAACATATTACACTAGAAAAACAACGCTGGCAGTTTAAGTGAGGATAGTAAAAGAACTCCAGTACTGATAATGTTAAAATGGTTCAAATGGCTCTGAGCACTATGGGACTTAACTTCTGAGGTCATCAGTCCCCTAGAACGTGAAACTACTTAAACCTAACTAACCTAAGGACATCACACACATCCATGCCCGAGGCAGGATTCGAACCTGCGACCGTAGCGGTGGCGCGGTTCCAGACCGTAGAGCCTAGAACCGTCGGCTACCCCGGCCGGCATAACGTTAAAATGTGGGAAGAGATATGACACATATTATAAAGAGCAGTCGGCAATTAAATAAGGGCAACGTGCACGTGGTAATTTACGATGTACACGGTACAAAAGGACAAAGTGGAAACGTTGCACCAGCAATTTCAGATTTTGTTTAGTGATATTTTCTGAGTATTTTGGTGTAACGGATCCGTGGTCTGTGGCTCGTTGACAGGGCGATTCTTATTAACGTTTAAAAATCCCCGAAGTGACGTAGACGACATTGACACCTCACCGCACGTACAGCGGTTGAGCTTACCGGTCTGTCGCACCTGATCATCCCAACCCAAGTTTTCATGACGGTGTGACTCCGGGCCTACGGGCAAAGCTGTAGCACGTGAAGCTCAGATTCGAATCTTCCATGTGACAGGAAGTACTTTTTTTATTGGGTTAGAAGTTGTGTGTTTACACTGAGGTAATTTTTATTATTTCATTTACCTGTCTCGCGCCCCTCCCCCTGGTTTATTTCAGTCAGTACAACAAAAAAACTAGCGTATTGCGTCACAACTAAACGAGTATAAGCTTCTGCATTGCGTCGCTACCAGTAAATGACCTATGTTTTACTTACTAAATAAAGTCTGCGAACACACACACACAAAAAAAAAAAAAAAAAAATACAAAATAAGAAAAACTTTTGCTTGGTTGCAACGAGGGCAACCATTTTGTAACTTCTACGTTTGCAACAGATCACATTTACAAAAGTTGTTCGAAAACAGAGTAGCCTAGCGGAGAATGTGCAGCACTGCTCCAAACAGGCGAGTGTAAATGTCTTGTGACTAGGGCCTCCCGTCGGGTAAACCGTTTGCCGGTTGCAGTTCTTTCGATTTGACGCCACTTCGGCGACTTGCGCGTTGATGGGGACAAAATGATGATGATTAGGACAACACAAAACCCAGTCCCTGAGCGGAGAAAATCTCCGACCCAGCCGGCTATCGAACCCGGGCCTTTAGGGTTGACATTCTGTCGCGCTGACCACCTTTTTTATTTATTTTCATTTTGTTCGCATTAGTTCGTTGCATCTGCTCGGGACGGACGTCGTAAGACATCCATTTAAGTTCGTTATTGACCTGTTAACTCAGTTTTTTTATTACAGAGGGCACATTACCCTCTGACCGAACACGCTGAGCTACCGTGCCGGCTGACCACTCAGCTACCGGGGACGGACAATAGGCGAGGGTAAAATCGACAAGCCCAACTGCTCCACGTGCGGCGACGTACGTCATCTGGTGACGTCACATATTCAACACTTGTCACCCATGATTCGGGTATTTCCCGACGTTCGCGGCCCCATGCGTCTTATATTAAATTACTTGTCTGATTGTCATCCACGCCGCTTTGGGGTTTTTAAGCGTTAACAAGAATCACCCAGTAGATCAGTAACGCTGTTGTAGTCTTTGTCACGAAGACTTGTTTGAAGCAGATCTACACACCAGTTTTCCCGTTAAACGCTTCTCCATCCCATAGTAGCTACTGCAAAGTGCATCCCTTCTAACCTCCGTACTGTAGGTCAAGCCTTGGTCTCCCCCTACACTTTTTACCTCACCCCCGCCCCACAAATTGTCAGTTCCTGATACCTGAGGATGTGGCCTATCAACCGTTCACTTCTTTTAGTCATGTCGTGCCATAAATTTATTTTCGCCCTAATCGAATTCAGTACCTCTTAGTTATGCTATCTACCTTTCTAAGCTACAGCATTCTTCTGTAGAAACATATTTCCAAACATTCTGTTCTCTTTTATTCTGTACTATTTGTAGTCAATGTTTCACTTCTATATGACGATACGCTTCCTAACACTTAATTTTATATTCGGTGCTAGCAAATTTCTATTTTTCTAAAACACTTTTGTTGTTCTTGTCAACCTCCATATTCTGTCCCTTCTACATCTGACATACTCCATTTTTGGCTCTCCAAATAAAAAAAACCTCTTCTACTCCTTTTAGTGTCTCATTCCCTAATTACCTCAGCATCATCTGATCCAAATCGAATATGGAACTAACGAATTTGTTACAAATGTCTGCAGAGATAATTGCTGTAAGACGCGGTAACACCTCACCCTTCCGCCCAATAAATTCTAGGAAGCATCCGGTCGCCAGAAAAAGGTAATTACTCGAACTGCCCATCAACGTGGTGGCTAGTCACCAGTAACCTTGATGCTTCGAAGGCCGATCGATTTCTACACCTAGAAACTTTCCTTTATCACGAGATTCGTCACAAGATAACGCGAAGTTCACCTACTTTATAACGCAATATCACTAGCAGAGCCACTCGAATGTGAGTGGTTGGCCATGATCGCGAAGACTGGTGTATTTCGCAACTATTGCAGCATTAATGTTGGTGGCGAAGACAAGCTGCACTAGGAAGACGAAACTAGTGTGGCTCCAAAAGAAAATCCCCCAAAATTCTGCTTAATAATCAGACTGTCAAAACATTAACAGATATCGTTCTGGTCCAGTCTTCGAAACAACTTTACCTACCACGGTACCAATTGCAATGAGAAAGTACAGTATGATGTGGGGTTATGAAGAAGTATGGAACTGACCTATACTTGTTTGAGGGGAATGGTGGACAAAGATACCATTAGCTTCAGCGCGCGAATGAGTAGCTTTAACCGTAATGATGAGCTCTAATTTAGTTTCTAAAATGTTGGCGAATTTACAGCTCACTTTGTGCTATACGTGCTCCACTATGATAGTTAACATGTTAGTTTATGACGTGATGCTTGTTAATGGTTAAGATGTGTCATGCCTCTGATGACGATGTCATATTATATCTGAGGATGGTCCGTTCCTGACCAGAAACGGTCGATTAATAAAGTGGCAATACAGCTGCGTGCAAACCATGATTTTCGAAAAATTTCTAAAAGCTGTAGATCATCGGCTCCTCAAAATAGTGAGGAAGAGAAATTGTCTGAATGTGGTTCTCTGCACCCTCTACTAAAGACTAACTGGAGAGTAATGAAGTAGATGTAGAAAAGAATATATGAATGATTTCTTCTCCACGGATTAACGTAGAATCATTTTCCCATTGTCGATAAAATTAGCTTCGTTTCTTGCTTAACACTAGGCAATGTTACTATCACTTCAGTGCAATGAATAGATTCTTCCTTCAACACGAATACGGTAGATTAGTTGCCCAGTCGACGGCACCCTTAACCCTACAGCGGCTATCAGCGTATTGTTTGGAGAACTCCCCAATTTATTCGGAATGGTACTATTACAAGTACTCGTCGTACGCACTTAGCGTCTTCATCCAATCATTTTTAGTGTTGGCCTACAACGAATTGTCTGATTAGAACAACGATGCCAATTTACATTTTCCTATACGTATATTCACTACAGGAATCGACACAAATGCAAACAACGATCGCGTGGAGCGCAGTTCGCTCTTTTCACCCCCGAGACACCGAAGGAAGCAGATGTCGGCGATCAGGTTGACGCCGAGTTCCTTGACTTCCAGAAAGCGTTCAATAAAATTTCGCACTGTCGTCTACTGAACAAAATATTATACATTATATCAGACCAGCTTTGTGATGCATTAAAGAGTTCTTAGCTAGTGGAGAGAAAATAGCTTCGGTCGTATACCAAGGAGTGTTGTCGGATCATCATTGTTGACCGTACATAGGGTGCAAAAAATTACGTACACAAAATTTTAGAGTATCTGCAGAAGATAAAAAGAGATGTCGCTGATGCACCATTTCCCCTCTCCGGTCTTTGCAGGTTCTGACGCTAGTGATGTTCGGAGACTGTGTTCAGACTGCTGTGTGATGAATATTGTTTTAAGGATGTTGCTGAAAATGTTATCAGTTTCCATTAACACATAACTGGCATCTATGTGCTACTGATTGTCTAACTAGCTTAAAACAAGCGTTTCACGAGTAATGGCTGCGTTGGAGGAAAACGGGCAAACGGCTGTTCCGGAGTGTCTATCGCTGTGTTGGGCATCATCAGCGCGCACATGTCAGTGGTGCATTAATGTAAATGGACCACGTTTTCAAGAACATTTCTAAACCTATATACACCACAGGACAGTTTGAACACCTTCTAGATAACGGCAGGAATTTCGTGGAGCTGCGCGCTGTGATGCTAGAAGTCGAAACGCTAGAAAGTTGTGGCGAAATGCTGAGGGAGTTGTAGTGGCGCTGCTGCTACGGTCGCAGCTTCGAATCCTGCCTCGGGCATGGATGTATGTGATGTCCTTAGGTTAGTTAGGTTTAAGTGGTTCTAAGTCTATGGGACTGATGACCTCAGATGTTAAGTCGCATAGTGCTCAGAGCCATTTGAACCATTTTGAGTTGCAGAGCATCGAAGCTAGGTGCAGCGACTGCCAGTTGGCCTCAACACAAACAGATATACTGTTGTTGCTGTGGTCTTCAGTCCTGAGACTGGTTTGACGCAGCTCTCCATGCTACTCTATCCTGTGCAAGCTTCTTCATCTCCCAGTACTTACTGCAACCCACATCCTTCTGAATCCGCTTAGTGTATTCATCTCTTGGTCTCCCTCTATGATTTTTACCCTCCACGCTACTCTCCAATGCTAAATTTGTGATCCCTTGATGCCTCAGAACATGTCCTACTAACCGGTCCCTTCTTTTTGTCAAGTTGTGCCACATACTCCTCTTCTCCCCAATTCTATTCAATACTTCATCATTAGCTATGTGATCTACCCATCTAATCTTCAGCATTCTTCTGTAGCACCACATTTCAAAAGCTTCTATTCTCTTCTTTTCCAAACTATTTATCGTCCATGTTTCACTTACATACATGGCTACACCCCATACAAATACTTTCAAAACGACTTCCTGGCACTTAAATCTATGCTCAATGTTAACAAATTTCTCTTCTTCAGATATACTATTGCGCATGAATAGGCAGGAAGACCCACTATTATACGATTACACGATTGCAGAACAGTCACTGGAGTCATTCAAATCCGTTAAATATTTTGGAGTACCCTTACGGATCGACTTAAAGTGGAACGACAACTCAACACTAATCACAGGTAAGGCAGATGCCACGTTGAGATTCATTGGAAGAGTCCTCAAGAAGTGTAGTCCACTCACGAACCAACGAAACAGTCATTTGACCGATACCTGAATACTGCTCTAGAGTCTAGGACCCGTACCGGACAGGATTGGTAGAGTTAATAGAAAAGATCCAAAGAAGAGCATAGTGTGATAACTTCAGCTGGTAAACACGAAAGCGTCACGAAGATGTTCATCCAAAGCCAATGGCAGAAGCTACAAGAGAGGCGTTGTGCATTAGTGTGAGGGTAGTTGATAAGATTTCGAAAGTGTACTTTCCTAGAATAGTCAAGTAAATATGTCGCTCCCTCGCCGGCCGGAGTGGCCGAGCGGTTAAAGGCGCTACAGTCTGGAACCGCACGACCGTTACGGTCGCAGGTTCGAATCCTGCCTTGGGCATGGATGTGTGTGATGTCCTTAGGTCAGTTAGGTTTAAGTAGTTCTAAGTTCTAGGGGACTTATGACCACAGAAGTCGAGTCCCATAGTGCTCAGAGCCTTTTGAACCATTTTTTTTTGTTGCTCCCTCCTACACACATGTCGCCAAAATACCATGAAAAAATTAGAGATATTCGAGCTCATATGGAGGCCTAGCACTCGCGACTGAAACAGGACTGTACCCTCCGCCACACACCTTACGGTGATTGTGGGGTACAGATAAATGCATAGAAAAACACAGAAAATGTTACGATGAGCGGGATCTTCTCATGAAATTTCAATCACCAGTTTTCTCCTCCGATTGCGAAAACATTCTGTTGCCACCAACTTACATAGGGAGTAATGATCATCACGATAAAATAAGAGAAATCAGGGCTCGCACGGAAAAATTTAAGTGCTCGTTTTTCCCGCGTGCCGTTCGAGAGTGGAACGGTAGAGAGACAGCATGAAGGTGGGTCATTGAACCCTCTGCCCAGGCACTTTATTGTGAATAGCAGAGTAATCACGTAGATCCATCGAACTACAGACCTATATCATTGACGTCAGTTTGCAGTAGGGTTTCGGAGCGTATACTGTATTCAAACATTATGAATCACCTCGAAGGGAACGATCTATTGACACGTAGTCAGCATGGTTTCAGAAAACATCGTTCTTGTGCAACGCAGCTAGCTCTTTATTCGCACGAAGTAATGGCCGCTGTCGACAGGGGATCTCAAGTTGATTCCGTATTTCTAGATTTCCGGAAAGCTTTTGACACAAGCGACTTCTAATCAAGCTGCGGGCCTATGGGGTATCGTCTCAGTTGTGCGACTGGATTCGTGATTTCCTGTCAGGAAGGTCGCAGTTCGTAGTAATAGACGGCAAATCATCGAGTAAAACTGAAGTGATATCAGATGTTCCCCATGGAAGCGTCCTGGGATCTCTGCTGTTCTATATAAATGACCTGGGTGACAATCTGAGCAGTTCTCTTAGGTTGTTCGCAGATGATGCTGTAATTTACCGTCTACTAAGGTCATCCGAAGACCAGTATCAGTTGCAAAGCGATTTGGAAAAGATTACTGCATGGTATGGCAGGTGTCAGTTGACGCTAAATAACGAAAAGTGTGAGGTGATCCACATGAGTTCCAAAAGAAATCCGTTGGAATTCGATTACTCGATAAATAGTACAATTCTCAAGGCTGTCAATTCAACTAAGTACCTGGGTGTTAAAATTACGAACAACTTCAGTTGGAAAGACCACATAGATAATATTGTGGGGAAGGCGAGCCAAAGGTTGCGTTTCGTTGGCAGGACACTTAGAAGATGCAACAAGTCCACTAAAGAGACAGCTTACACTACACTCGTTCGTCCTCTGTTAGAATATTGCTGCGCGGTATGGGATCCTTACCAGGTGGGATTGACGGAGGACATCGAAAGGGTGCAAAAAAGGGCAGCTCGTTTTGCATTATCACGTAATAGCGGAGAGAGTGTGGCAGATATGATACGCGAGTTGGGTGGAAGTCATTAAAGCAAAGACGTTTCTCGTCGCGGCGAGATTTATTTACGAAATTTCAGTCACCATTTTCTCTTCCGAATGCGAAAATATTTTGTTGAGCCCAACCTACACAGGTAGGAATGATTATCAAAATAAAATAAGAGAAATCAGAGCTCGAACAGAAAGGTTTAGGTTATCGTTTTTCCCGCGCGCTGTTCGGGAGTGGAATGGTAGAGAGATAGTATGATTGTGGTTCGATGAACCCTCTGCCAAGCACTTAAATGTGAATTGCAGAGTAATCATGTAGATGTAGATGTAGATTAACCAGATTCCGAACTCGGATCTTTTGGATGTTTCTCGACACCAACAGCCAACAGCATAAGGTCAGACAGGTGATGGCGCTTCTGTTTCTTTACCAAACGCAGCAAGACGATCGTGTTTGCAGAACTGAATAACAAGTGTCCACTCGCGCTTCGGGGCCCGCCAGCTTCTTGTACGTTACCTGCTGCCAGTATCCGCCGATGGGGTGTATCCGCTTGTTGAAGTTGTTGAGGTTGCTCATGGCGGCCTCCCTGCGGCGTCTCCAGAGACTCGGCGGCGGCGGAGGAAGAAGTGACGGATGGTGCGTCGGACTGGGCGAGAACTGCGCGCGGAGCGACTTTAAGTAACAATTGGAGCGCGGGAGGCAGGGGAACGGCGCGGAGCGGCGCGGTACAAAGAGGCAACCCCCCTCCTCCCACCTCCTTCACCCACCCACCAGGGCGCCGGCTATCACACGATAAGCTCACCAGGTGGCTGCACCCGCGGGAAGATACCGCCGCACAGTGGAAAATGGCCTATTCACCTGTGTCTAGTATACGGATCCCGACGTGCCTCCGACGCTGTTATTGATAGACCAGGGCCTCCCTCGAGCGCCAAGTACCAAATTCGAGTTCCGACCCTGGAAGAAATTTTTACCACGCGGATGTGCCCTTGATCTACAGACCATAAGCGTTCGTTTCGAGACTTATCTGCAGCTTTCTGGGAGTCTGAAAGACTAATGTAGCAACCGCGCTACCGCTAAATTTCACAACATTAGTATATAAATCGAAGGGTTGTCATCTGGTCAAAGTTTGCCGTCCCAGCTCTGGTAGTCGGAGCACATACTAAACCAAACAAAATGGTTCCAAATGGCTCTGAGCACTATGGGACTTAACTTCTGAGGTCATCAGTCCCCTAGAACTTAGAACTAGTTAAACCTAGCCAACCTAAGGACAGATTGAAGCGCCTAGAACCGCTCGGCCACTCCGGCCGGCAAACCAAACAAGAGCCCATGGAGCTGGTAGTGGCAGACAATGCAAATTACCACATACGGTTCGTACAACAAAACCCGGAGGTTAGTTAGAACGTCCGAGTGCTTTAATTGGCATGGCCGGCCGCAGTGGCCGAGCGGTTCTAGGCGCTTCAATCTGGAACCGCGAGACCGCTACGGTCGCAGGTTCGAATACTGCCTCGGGCATGGATGTGTGTGGTGTCCTTAGGTTAGTTAGGTTTAAGTAGTTCTAAGTTCTACGTGACTGATGACCTCAGGTGTTAAGTCCCATAGTGCTCAGAGCCAACTTTAATTGGCATAGTCCTTTTCGGGGTAGTATACCATTGCCTTCCTCCGCTCTTTGAACTGACTTCCCCATCCAGTGATAGGATCACATACAATTTAACGTGGACTCCGAAACACAGTGAATCAAAATCATTTTTCACATTAACAAACATTGCCGAAGGTAGAAAAAGTGGTACGTGACAGGTCAAAATCCTAGGAGTGACCAGAGATCGAAACCGTAATCTTTGGATTTGCATAGAGGTGGTGGTTGGCGGTAAGTCCCTACGGAACCAAACTGCTGAGATCATCGGTCCCTAGGCTTACACACTACTTAATCTAACTTAAACTAACTTACGCACATACACACCCATGGCCGAGGGAGGACTCGAACCTCCGATGGGGGAAGGCGGGCGAAGGCTAGGCGCCTAGACCGCGCGGCTACCCCACGCAGACTTGGATTATTTTACCGTTTTTTTTTTTTTTTTTTTTTTACAATTTAGTCACTGACAAGAAATAGGACTGAAGCGAAGTCAAGCACTATACTATTTATGAAGGAAATAAATTTCTTAAAGAAGTCTGTGGTCATTGGGGATAATTTGTGAATAAAGCTCTCTAGATGTTTGGAAAAAAAAAATGAAGTCCCATGCTTCCTTACAGAGCGTAGGGGAACGATGCGGGAGACCCGCACCGCCATACTAGGCAAGGTCCTAATGGAGGTGGTTTGCCGTTGCCTTCCTCCGACCGTAATGGGGATGAATGATGATGATAAAGACAACACAACAACACCCAGTCATCACGGCAGGAAAAATCCCTGACCCCGCCGGGAATCGAACCCGGGACCCCGTGCTCGGGAAGCGAAAACGCTACCGCGAGACCACGAGGGGCGAACGTTTACTACATTTATTTAAAATGTCGGTTTGATTACTACGATTATCAGATGAAAAGTTAGAATTTGTAAACCATCGTTCATTTTCAGTACCAATGAAACCGATCACCTAGGTTTTATTAACACCGAGCTTTCTAAGTTTTCATCTGATGATGAACCATACCGACGTTACAAAGAAATACATTAAGCAATCTAGACGGGTTTTTTCACAAAAGAAGTCAAGCACAACAATGAGCACTTAACTTGTATAGTGGACTATGAGGAAATTGAAAATCGCAACTGATAAATAAAGCTAGAAATTAATCAAAACAAAGAATAATGCAAAGAATTGCAAACGAGGCACTAGTTTGATGTAAAATAAAAAGTTTTGTAGGATTTGTTCTTCCAGTCAACAGAAATTTGAATTCTAAACTTCTGTTTATCATGTTTAACAAGTTTTGTACCAAGGTCTATTATGAACTTTGGTTGTGACGGAACGAAAGTAATGTTGGTGTGTGTGAATTCTTAAGGGACCAAACTGCTGAGGTCATCGGTCCCTCGACTTACACACTACTTAAACTAACTTATGCTAAGAACAACACACACACCCAAGTCCGAGGAAGGACTCGAACCTTCGGCGGGAGGGACGACACAATCCGTGACATGGCGCCTCAAACAGCGCGGTCACTCCGCGCGGCAATAATGTTGGTTCTCATCTCTTTATTTTATCACGCCGATAGTTGAAAATTGACTTTGGTCAGAAAAATGTTGCATGTGGGAAATAAATATAATGTAGCGACAGGTGTCTAAAGATGCTGCCATTTAAATAGAATAACAAACCTGAATCTGAGCATATATCTCAGCGAATGGTCTGGCTTCATATCACAATTCGCAGAACTCAGCAATCACAAGTTAATAGGTTTACATAAAGCAGTTACAAAAGGTTACCAAGTTTATAATTTCGGCAATATTTGATTAGGATGACTACTCTCGACTATGGGAGCAGCATCTATCCGTAAAGGCACATCCCGCCGAAAACCCACTGCAAAAGTTAGTACTGTACAGCACAGGTGCCTTCAGAACGACAGCGAACTGTAGCTAACTACTGGTAATGCAGACGCTGCTGTAAGACAGCAAACTCAAATTATTGGCCGAAGAAACGAGAATACGATGAAGTAAAAGATGTATTGGGACAAAACGCTTTTAACTAAGTAGATATCAGAAATAGAGATGCGATAAATATGAAACAGACGGCATAAAAAGTCTTTCGTAATACTCGAGAAAGAATGTAACTGAGTTACCTCTAACTAGAGCATGCATTAGTGCACTCTCTGACTGATCTCTGAATGTAAACAGTTTATTATTTACTAGCGAAAAATGCGACATGGGAGTGTGAATATGGTGCCACAACGCTATCGTCACAGCATTTAACGTTCTATTGCCCTAAGTGCGCGGTGACTGTACGACACAAAAGAAAAGAGTTAACACTCTTTCATATATGGCGTTGTTATGAGAGGCGCAGAACTAGTAGTCAAAATTCTATTACATACACCATATCTTCAGAATCCCAAAGATACTTCGACAGACAAACAAAGCCTTTTTGGGGGAAAGATTGCTCCTGGTGACTAAACTAACCAATAATGATAAATCGTCTTTATTTCTTGCAAAAGATTATTTTGACTTTCTTACTTATTAACGAGGTATTTTGGTTGCTTCTATTCTCTTACTGTATTTTATGCTATTGGTTCAAATGGCTCTGAGCACTATGGGACTTAACATCTATGGTCATCAGTCCCCTAGAACTTAGAACTACTGAAACCTAACTAACCTAGTCATTTTTATGCTATTATTTTTGTTATTGTTTCAGTTATATCTTCTATGGTAATACGTTATATTTAGTATATTTACACATACGGATAGTCTGCAGTAGTTGTTAGCTGCTCACTGCACATAAAAAACCCTGTAACTGTGTACATGAGTCCCTGCTTACAGTACGAAATCCACGAGAGGAAACATTAATTTCGGAACCTCCTTAGGGCTACGTATTCGGCGTTAGACTATTCTTTTTCCGTAAATGGATTCATTCATTCCTGCTCTTTCAATTCCATCCAGTTTAGGAGTACAGCACAAAACTTACTGCGCCAATAATGAATTTTTTTCTATTTGTTCCTTCGTTTTCTTCTCTTTTCGATTCAGACATCTATGAAGCACTGTACTTTCATCATTGATCACTGCTCCTTCGTTTTATCCTATTCTCTTGTCCATGGTGTACACACGCTACGAGAATTGCCTCTTCGAAACCTTTGATTACTTTGGAGTTTGGTAATGAAAGCTTCCCTTCGTCGGTATCTATTTTCTGTGATTTTTTATCTGGCAAAGCCTTCTGAACCTCTTTTACCCAATACTAGCATAAAAGCACTTGCCCGCGAAAGGCGAAGGTCAGGAGTTCGAGTCTCGGTCCGGCACACAGTTTTAATCTGCCAGGAAGGTTTCATACCAGCGCACACTCCGTTGCAGAATGAAAAATTCATTCTGGTTACATTCCCATTCCCCAGACTGTAGCTAAGCCGTGTCCCTGGAATATCTTTTCTTCAAGGAGCGTTAGTCCTGCAAGTGCCACAGAAGAACTTATGTGAGGGTTGGAAGGTAGCAGACGAGGTACTGGCAGAAATATAGCTGCGAGGAAAGGTTGTGAGTCGAATTTGGACTTTGAGGATAGGTCGTCAGTCGTGCTTGGGTAGCGCAGGCAGTGGAGCACTTTCCTGCGAAAAGCAGAGGTCTCGAGTTCGCATCACGGTCCGGCACACAGATTTAATCTGTCAGGACGTTACATATCAGCGCACACTCCACTGTAGAGCGAAAGTTTCATTCTCAATACTAGTATAATTTGGCTTTATTCCCCACAAGAAGCGCGAGTGTTTGACATGCGGATCTTCTGCTATTAATTCTCTGCATGTGCGAGCAGTCAAACATTTTTCAATAGTTGTGTCAGAGTTCTTCCTGTTTCGGTATAAAACTCTTGATTTTATTTTCTCATGTATGAACCGCCTCGTTTTTCTCGAGGTTTCAATTTTTTCTCCTTTTTATTTCACCGTCCGCCCAAAAAGTTCCGAGACTGATTTTATTCCTAACGTATAAGTGACGTCAGTGCACAAACTACATTGACAGCTTGAATTAACAATTGAAAGTAACAGATGTACATCCGACCAGACAGCTGAGAAGGCAGTGTTAAGTAGTGTATGTACGGCCGTAGTGTATCAGCTTTGTTGTGTTACAAACTTCAATACAGCAACATCTCTAAATTAAGTGTACAAGACATTCTCTGGAATGTTTTGAAGAAACGAAAAGTATGGGCAAAGTTTGTCCCGTACTGCTTGACCCCTTGACAAAACAACACACTTGGAAGTGTGTCGCGAGTTGACTGAACTGCAAAACGCTGTCAGCTCTCTTCTAGAAAAAAATCTCGATGAGTGACGAGTCTTGTCAGTTCAACATTACCACAAAGCGAGACAGCGCCGAAACTCACATGAACGGTCAACGCTTTGACGACATAACACTCGTTCAGGCCAATACGATGCGTGACCTGAACAGCACCCCAAAAAATAAAATTTGCTGACAGTTTCACATGGTAGTATGAACGTCATCTGTGTTGTACTCGGGTAGATGGAAACTACGTAGAACCACCATCCTAACATTCCTGTTTTTACTAATTCAGTCTTGAAACTCTTTGGATTGATGCGGTCTGTTGCACTTCGATTCCGTATCTCTTTGGATCCATCTTCGATCTACTCTGACCGTATTTCTTGTTCCCTCTTTCCTTGTACGTGGTTCCACTATTCGTTTCTGCAATAGACAATATTTCCTTCGAAGATTCAAATTTTCTACTGCTGTCGCTTGTTCATGTTTCTCGTTCACTACTTCTCGTATAAATCATCTACGAAAAAAGTTACACCAACGTATACATGCGCTGTGAGTAGAAAAATACTTGTGGACGTGAAGCTGTTAACGTACGACACGTCCCTGGCAGTTGCTGGTTGTGTGTCACTGTTAATCTGTCACTTGTTACGTGTCCTTGTAGGAATGTTACTTCCTTTGTTTTATCTTGAGTACGACTGGGTTACGCCAATAGTTTTCCTCTTCACCAGCACGCTGACTACAACTGTACGGTGCCAAAACAAAACGCAAGTCCCGCTCGATTGCCGTTAAACAGTTTACTCAGTGAAATCCGAACGGCGTTGCCGAAAAAAAGGGAGACCGCATTCACTTCCTCGTGATGCAAAAACGGATAGTCATGGCCTTGAATAGAAGTAGAAAAAAAGAAGTGAATGCGGAAGGGCGCTGGTCAGACAAAACCGCGGTCTGCCTGACATTCACAGGCACTTCTGATCTAATGCTGTGGTTCTTACAGTTACTTTGCGAGAAAGCGAACAGGAGGGAATTTATTGTTTTAACTTCACGCCAACGTAGTTTCGTCGGAGGCTAAGAATGCCAAATATTGTAATATTATTATTTTTTGTTGTATGATGCAATTCCTTCGCGCTTTGCGAACTTCTCGTTCGTTGGAGCAAATGTAGGTTGTAATGAATCTGGTGTTATTTTCTACTGACATTCCTCAGTGAGAAACGAACATTACACCTGGTCATCAAGATTATGCAAATACGAGGACCAATACGTTCAACGTGTCACTGAAACAAGTTTGCACTACAATGCAGCAGCTATTCGTTGAAAAAAGTATGCACAGATCTCGTGAATTGCTTGTATATGAATTTTGCACTGTTCGTCAGACGTACAATAATTACTTCTGCCAGCCATGGCGGAGCAGGAAAGATACACCGGATCTTATACTCTAAAAGTGATCAAAGCTGCTGGACGACGTTCAAGGTAGGTTGAGAGGACAGAGGAAGTGTCCAAGTTCCTGAGCACGTTGGTCAAGTGACGCCATAACGGAGTTAACAGCGGAAATGGAGCCTTATTCCCTCGAAGACGCACTTGTTAAGGAATATTTTGTGTATTACATGGTACACCTTTACTCAAAGACAATAATGAAACTGAAGTCATCACGATTTCTGATGGTTTCCTGGACATTACAAAAGGCTGGACAAGGTTTTTAATGGGGTGTGTGACTACCACGGACGGCAGTGTACGCTCTGCAATGTACGAGTGTTGCCCAGAAAGTAATGCACCGCATTTTTTCGTCAACAATTCTTTATTGAACATAATGAGAATTACACAAACGAAAGGATAGTGTTTTATCTACACATCATATTTTTCCACATAATCTCCATCTCGTTCTACGGCCTACCTCCAGCGCGAAACAAGGGCGTGTATGTCCCGTCGGTACCAATCCTTCTGCTGGTGGCGGGGACACACTTCCTTTGCTGATTGACAACTGCCGAGCTGTAATGCGTCTGTTCTCGCGAATGTCAGGTGTGACAGGCGTGGATGGTCTCCCCGGGCGCTGCAAATCTCTCCGCGGCTCTATCGAACCACCTTCTAATGAACTCACCTTCCGTGCCCAGCGACGTACTTCTGTCGACAGCAGGTGCTCCATAGACTATGCACAAGCGTTTGTGAATATTCCCCACAGTTTCTTTCTCTGCAGTGAGAACTTCAATGACGGCACCTTGCTTGTAACGTACATCACCTACAGACGCCATTTTGAAACTGACCTAGAGCTACGCTATCTGTAGGAAGTGACGGAAACTTGGCGCGCTCACTCACGAGGGGACCTTCTGGGAGGTGCATCGAGTTATGAGCTCCCACTTCGCCTGCTTATAGTGCGGATAGGCACCTATCACACCCTAAAATTGTAGGTGCCAATGCGGCCTCGTTTTTGAAATATTGCCTGTTAAAGTTTGGGCAGTTCTTTACATACAGAAAAGTTTCACTGTTGTGGCAAGTGAGCGAGTACCCGAGTGGCAAGCGAGTGAGACTTCCGTCCAGGTGACCCTGGTTCGAGACCCGTCTGTGCTACTTTTGTTTCTTTTTTTTTTTCAAATGCCTGTTTTAATTTATAATTAATCATGAAAATTCCGCAAGGAAACTATTGTGTACGACGAAATAGTTATATGGAGTGACAAAAGAACAATAGTCCACCACAAAAAAGAGCGAGAAACATGGTGAACAGTGTGTGGAAGGTGAGAACACAAAGATGTGATTATATGGCAGTGATAAAAGTGGTAGTGCGACCTCCAGACCAAGTGTGAAGAAACGCAGATCAGCAAATTGTAAGTAATTACTTTTTTTACAAAAAAAATCGCCAAGTGAACTGTTTAATAATCTAAAACTAACAAAACTGTATCGTTATAGATCCCACTGGTGAAGCCTTAGAACAGAAGAAGGCGAAACGCGTATGGGATAAATAAAGCAACTAGCAACAGGAAACGACAGTTTTATTTACAAAACGAGTATTTATATGCTTGCTGCGGAGGATGGCCACACAAACAAATTTGTTGTTCAACATTTTTGATGGTACACAATTTTTTCACGTGTGTAATAACTTGAAAATTGAGTAATAGGCCTACAACTTCTATGTATTTTGTGTAATTAAATGACTAATTTTGACTATGGTGTTGTTTTATGCTTAGAACTTTATGGCTTTTTAAGTCAGTATACATCTAAATGGAATACATTGCATGTAGCAGATGTCAAGCTTAAAAAGACTGAGCACACCGGCCCTAAACCACGCTGGACGGGCCGACCCACAGTACAGGGACTCGTGCTCCATCATTGCCATGCTGATAATCTGTACGGCACAAGCAGAAAGAAGTCTGTCATGACAGGTGCCACACATGGCAAATGGCCGGTTTTCTGTATACCTTGCATCCATATAACTACCTCAATTGTCACAACGTTGCCAAGAACCTTTAAGACACATTTTACACTGAAGGTCGTCCAACTGGATGGTATGCGCTGCTTGCTTCAGACGCTATTCGTTGCTCAGAGCAAGTTTCCCACCCGCTGTAGCTTTGCTGTCGCCTGGTAGCTGAACTGTAAGTGTGCTGATTGGGGAGCCAGTTACTTACATAATGTTCTCCAGAGAGGAAGTGACTACGGCTACTGCAAGTGCTATCTTTATGAATGAATACAAAATACAGAAAGTAAAGTATTGGTGTTACCCAATAACTAGTTACCTCCAGCATATACTAGCTTGGTGCTCACACTCACTGAAACCTTTGCAGTCAGATCTGTGTGAGCACTGGCTACTGTTGTAAAACTACCATAGGCTACCGTAGACACACAGATTACGATAGTTTTTCTAGTAGCTTTGGTCAGTTAAAGTCATACTCACATTACCTGCACATAAAGTTTGTTGCATACCTATGGGCGTTACCTCATAATGATTACTTTCTTTACGTATGCGATCAGTGCCTTACTTTGAGTCATCTGTCTACTGACTGGTTTGATGCTGCCCACCACGAATTCCTTTCCTGCGCCAACCTCTTCGTCTAAGAGTAGCACTTGCAACCTACGTCCTCAATTATTTGCTGGAAGTATTCCAATCTCTGTCTTCCTCTATAGTTTTTGCCCTCTACAGCTCCCTCTAATACCATGGTAGTCACTCCCTGATGTCTTAACAGACGTCCTATCATACTGTCCATTCTCCTTGTCAGTGTTTTCCACAAATTCCTTTCCTCTCTGGTTTTGCAAAGAACTTCCTCATTCCTTACCTTTTTAGTCCACCTAATTTTCAACGTTCGTCTGTAGCACCACATCTCAAATGCTTCGATTCTCTTCTGTTCCGGTTTTCCACAGTCCATGTTTCACTACCATACAACGCTGTGCTCCAAATGGTACAAGATGTTCGAAATTCTGAGAAAAATCGGGATGAGCTAAAGGGAGATACCGGTAATTCTCGTATACAATATGTACTAGAGCCAAGAGGGAATAATAAAGAGTGGGAGACCAAGGATGAAGCGCTCAGATTAATGGGGGTGTAAGACAGGGATGTAGTCTTTGGCCCCTACTCTTCAATCTGTAAATCGAAGAAGCAATAATGGAAATAAAAGAAATTTCTCAGAAATTTAGTTCCAATGACAAGCGATGACGTGTCTAGAGACGCTCCGCACAGCGGTGGGACACTGACCTCAGTGTCGACCTCCATACGGCCCGACAACCGAGAGAGATAGTCTGGGGTTCAATTTCTTTTCACAGCAGAACACCTTTGGTTGCATCCGCGGCACCCTTACAGCACAGCGGTACGTCGACGATATTCTACGCCCCGTACTGTTGCTTTCATGGCAAACCATCTTGGGGTTACATTTCAGTAAGATCATGTCCAGCCGCCACCAGCATATAGCGAGAGTTTCTGCCGCCTGTCTTCGTGCCTGCCAAACCCTCCCTTGGTCGGTAAGATAGCCGGATATATACCAAATTGAGAAGTTTAGAGCATTATGGGCAGGGCCCTCTTAACAGCTCGAAATTTTGGCGATCTAACGCACCAGTTGGACAGAATTGGGCACTATCGCGTTAGTGACATGCTCAATTTGTGTAGCTTCTTCTCTTCAATAAATCATCCCATTTTTCTGAAATTGTAATCATTTGTTTGTCTGTGTATGTACATCACATCCCACCCCGATAACTCCTTTATGATGCGCCGTTTTTTTTCCCCTTAGATTACACTCGTATGTACACGTATATGTTCAGATTATGTGTCTGTATCAGACCTGAGTTTCTCCCCGCGTATACAGTGTTCAAATAACTTACGGATATGCAGCCGGGTGACGTCGTTTGACACTCGTCCATATTTCGAAAAGTCAACACCCTGTTACTTTCAAGGCAAGAGAGTAGGAAGGAAGCTGTCGTTTAATTCTGTTGATTCGATTGGGGTTGTCAGGGGCCTTGAAAATGACAGGACGAAGTCACCTGGCTGCGTTCCCGAGAGCTATTTGAAATTTTGTCATGACTGGCCCTCCCAAGGTTGTCAATAATTCTGAGGGAATGGCGTCTATTCCAGGGGCTTGTTTCCACCTATGGCTTTCAGCGCTCTGCCAAAATCTTCTCGTATCCATCTAGTTTCTCTTCCCTTTCTATCATGTGGCCTTTATTTCCCTCGTATAGCCCCTCTATACGTTCCTTTCACCTTTTGTCTTTCCCTTCTTGCCCCTTACTGACTTATTACCTGAGCTCTTGACAGTCGTCCGCAGCTCGTGGTCTCGCGGTCGTGTTCTCGCTTCCCGAGCACGGGGTCCCGGGTTGGATTCCCGGCGGTCCAGGGATTTTCACCTGTCTCGAGATGACTGAGTGTTTGTGTTGTCCTCATCATTTCATCATCATTCATGCAAGTGGCGAGACCGGACTGAGCAAAGATTGGGAATTTGTACAGGCGCTAATAACCGCGCAGTTGAGCGTCCCACAATCCAAACATCATCATCATCGTCATCTTGACAGTCGTACAGCAAGAAACAGCAAAATAAAACAAGCATCAGTATCTCAGATAAAAGCAGATTCATTTAATTAGAAGACAAAACGAGAAGTGATGTAAGATGGAGATCACACACGAAGAACAGGCACACCTACTTATACCGGCGCCATTCATTGTGAGCTGGTAGTTTTCCATGATTCTAGCCGCAAGGACCGCCGTAATGCTGATTTACTGCAGACAACGACAGCCAGATACAATACAATTCTCGAGACACGTTACGTGAGGTTTCTGAGAACACGCAGTGTAGGAGAAAGTGTTCTACATTCAGAACAGAGGCAGCTCAGAGGTCTTGCTCTTATATGAATGAAGAAGAGCACAAGGGCGTTAGCAAAGTCGCGGTCCAAGAACCTGCAATGGGTGCACACGCACCTAAGCGCGCGCGCGCGCGCACATACACACACACGGGGAGAGAGAGAGAGAGAGAGACAGACAGACGGAGGGGGGGGGGGGGGGCGCACTCAAACACACACACACACACACACACACACACACACACACACACACACACACGGAGAGAGAGACAGACAGACGGTGGGGGGGTGGGGGTGGGGGTGGAGGAAGCCGTCGTTCAATTCTGTTGATTCCATTGATGATGAAATACCGGGTGATCGAAAAGTCAGTATAAATTTGGAAACTGAATAAATCACGGAATAATGTAAATAGAGAGATACAAATTGACACACACATTGACACACCATCATTCCTCAACAATAGCTGTAGTCAAGGAATAATGTTGTCAACAGCACTGTAAAGCATGTCCGGAGTTATGATGAGGCACTGGCGTCGGATGTTGTCTTTCAGCATCCCTAGAGATGTCGGTCGATCACGATACACTTGCGACTTCAGGTAACCCCAAAGCCAATAATCGCACGAACTGAGGTCTGGGGACCTGCGAGACCAAGCATGACGAAAGTGGCGGCTGAGCGCACGATCATCACCAAATGCGTTTTAGACAGGTAAGTGCCGAGTAAAACTGTGAGGGACGGGAAAAACCCACCGTGGCACAACAACAAAGTTAGGAAACTACTGCGAAAGCAAAGAGAGCTTCACTCAAAGTTTAAACGCAGCCAAAACCTCTCAGACAAACGATGTCAAAGTTAGCGTAAGGAGGGCTATGCGTGAAGCGTTCAGTGAATTCGAAAGTAAAATTCTATGTACCGACTTGACAGAAAATCCTAGGAAGTTCTGGTCTTACGTCAAATCAGTAAGTGGCTCGAAACAGCATATCCAGTCACTCCGGGATGATGATGGCATTGAAACAGAGGATGATACGCGTAAAGCTGAAATACTAAACACCTTTTTCCAAAGCTGTTTCACAGAGGAAGACCGCACTGCAGTTCCTTCTCTAAATCCTCGCACAAACGAAAAAATGGCTGACATCGAAATAAGTGTCCAAGGAATAGAAAAGCAACTGGAATCACTCAATAGAGGAAAGTCCACTGGACCTGACGGAATACCAATTCGATTCTACACAGAGTACGCGAAAGAACTTGCCCCCCTTCTAACAGCCGTGTACCGCAAGTGTCTAGAGGAACGGAGGGTTCCAAATGATTGGAAAAGAGCACAGGTAGTCCCAGTCTTCAAGAAGGGTCGTCGAGCAGATGCGCAAAACTATAGACCTATATCTCTGACGTCGATCTGTTGTAGAATTTTAGAACATGGTTTTTGCTCGAGTATCATGTCGTTTTTGGAAACCCAGAATCTACTATGTAGGAATCAACATGGATTGCGGAAACAGCGATCGTGTGAGACCCAACTCGCTTTATTTGTTCATGAGACCCAGAAAATATTAGATACAGGCTCCCAGGTAGATGCTACTTTTCTTGACTTCCGGAAGGCGTTCGATACAGTTCCGCACTGTCGCCTAATAAACAAAGTAAGAGCCTACGGAATATCAGACCAGCTGTGTGGTTGGATTGAAGAGTTTTTAGCAAATAGAACACAGCATGTTGTTATCAATGGAGAGACGTCTACAGACGTTAAAGTAACCTCTGGCGTGCCACAGGGGAGTGTTATGGGACCATTGCTTTTCACAATATATATAAATGACCTAGTAGATAGTGTCGGAAGTTCCATGCGGCTTTTCGCGGATGATACTGTAGTATACAGAGAAGTTGCAGCATTAGAAAATTGTAGCGAAATGCAGGAAGATCTGCAGCGGATAGGCACTTGGTGCAGGGAGTGGCAACTGTCCCTTAACATAAACAAATGTAATGTATTGCGAATACATAGAAAGAAGGATCCTTTATTGTATGATTATATGATAGCGGAACAAACACTGGTAGCAGTTACTTCTGTAAAATATCTGGGAGTATGCGTGCGGAACGATTTGAAGTGGAATGATCATATAAAATTAATTGTTGGTAAGGCGGGTACCAG
The DNA here is from genome assembly GCF_021461395.2 of Schistocerca americana. Taxonomy (NCBI): domain Eukaryota; kingdom Metazoa; phylum Arthropoda; class Insecta; order Orthoptera; family Acrididae; genus Schistocerca; species Schistocerca americana. Next base: position 275,929,158 of record NC_060126.1, on the reverse strand, counting down.
GTTGAGATTCATTGGGAGAGTCCTTAGAAAATGTAGTCCATCAACAAAGGATGTGGCTTACAAAACACTCGTTCGACCTATACTTGAGTATTGCTCATCAGTGTGGGATCCGTACCAGATCGGTTTGACGGAGGAGATAGAGAAGATCCAAAGAAGAGCGGCGCGTTTCGTCACAGGGTTATTTGGTAACCGTGATAGCGTTACGGAGATGTTTAATAAACTCAAGTGGCAGACTCTGCAAGAGAGGCGCTCTGCATCGCGGTGTAGCTTGCTCGCCAGGTTTCGAGAGGGTGCGTTTCTGGATGAGGTATCGAATATATTGCTTCCCCCTACTTATACCTCCCGAGGAGATCACGAATGTAAAATTAGAGAGATTAGAGCGCGCACGGAGGCTTTCAGACAGTCGTTCTTCCCGCGAACCATACGCGACTGGAACAGGAAAGGGAGGTAATGACAGTGGCACGTAAAGTGCCCTCCGCCACACACGGTTGGGTGGCTTGCGGAGTATAAATGTAGAATGTAGATGTAGACGCGCGCAAGAGATCTTTCACGCGTCTAGCAATGTTTTTTTTGCTTTTTTTTGGGGGGGGGGGGGGGTTCTAATAAAACCCCATGTCATTCCAAGCATGTGTGTCAATTTTTACCTATCTACATTATTCCGTGGTTTATTATGTTTTCAAATTTATACTGACTTTTTGATCACCCGGTAAAATATAAGGGAGTTGTCAGGTGTCAAACGTATTTCCGTCCCTGCTCTGTTATTTATTTCGACGCTTAAATTTCGCTATGCTTAGTTTCGGATACGCAGGGTTCTGTCTTTAAGTTTGAATAAAATACACATTAAAACTCATTTACGAATTCGACACGTATCAGGATCACTACCACATTCCATAAGTAGTAGCCATCCGTAAATGCTTTTATCTTAGCTTGTGAATTTCAAATAAGTGTAGTATAATTTGACCATCAGAATAAACAGCACAACTGAGAGGGAATTTATATTTGGAATAAAAATATGTTGTGGTTTACATTGCAAGTTTGCATCCTGTCAAGGTAGTCAAAAGTAATTCACATATTTCTCTGCTCTCCCCGACAAATAATAAAAGTGAAACATAAATTATTACCTTGTAAGTTGCAATTAAAATTGTCATTGGAAAAAATTCTAATGAAGTTGCAAGTTCGTGAGGATAGTTGAATGAATAATCAAAGAATGAGCATGAAGTGCCTCGTTTTTTTTATCGTGAGATAGTCATACGGCTACTACACTGCAATAGTACTTGGGAAGTCCATACAACAAGTGTTAAATCATTAATATCAGTTGAATAGGATCAATGAAATAATCAGAATGTTAATTAGACTTGTATAGCTCGCCCAACAAGATGAATAATTTTTTGGTAAAATGCAGCTTGTAATAAGACAACAGTTCTATATAGCTTGTATCCTTCCTAAGAGACGTCAGGCGCATTTTCTCTGAAGTTTTGACAGGTACTTGGTTTTTCAGGTTTACAGTGTGTAGTTGGAGTCAGCTAAAACAAAGACTGCTCCTCATGTTATTCAGTCAGCGCCCAGTGGCGAGGGAAAGCGCCCGTTTTTTTCCCGTTACATTCCTTGGAGCAGTCCCAGGGTAGTCTAGTGCGATATTTGTTTTACCAATATGTAGTCACAGGGACAGTAAGAGACAAAGAATATCCAGTACTCCAGCAGCAACCGAGCAGCGCTGCTGCATGTAGTATCAAATCAGTGTGGACCAAGCTGGTGCCGTCGCTGCTGGAGTTTTTTACTGTCCCTGGTAATACTTATACATAAAATTAATATCGCGCTAGACACATGTGGGACTGATACATCGACTGAACACGTAAAATTACGCTTCGAAAGTCATTTTGCTTGTAACGTGAAACAAATGGGCGCTTTCCGTCGACAATGGGTGTCACACGAAAACACAAGAAACTCTACTGAGACAGGTTGAAACGCACAGTGGAACTGTAAGGATGTCGGAACGGACCCAGTTGAAGTTTGCTGAAACTGAAGCTGGAAATGGACAGTTAAAATGAAGTGACAATGAACTACGAAATAAAATGGAATATAGTACACTACAGGCCATTAAAATTGCTACTCCACGAAGATAACGTGCTACAGACGCGAAATTTAACCGACAGGAAGAAGACGCTGTGATATGCAAATGATTAGCTTTTCAGAGCATTCACACAAGGTTGGCGACGGTGGCTACACCTACAACGCGCTGACATGAGGAAAGTTTCCAACCGATTTCTCATACACAAACAGCAGTTGACCGGCGTTGCCTGGTGAAACGTTGTTGTGATGCCTCGTGCAAGGAGGAGAAATGCGTACCATCACGTTTCCGACTTTGATAAAGGTCGGATTGTAGCCTATCGCGATTGCGGTTTATCGTATCGCGACATTGCTGCTCGCGTTGGTCGAGATCCATTGACTGAAAGCAGAATATGGAAACGGTGAGTTCAGGAGGGTAATACGGAACGCCGTGCTGGATCCCAACGGCCTCGTATCACTAGCAGTCGAGATGACAGGCATCTTATCCGCATGGCTGTAACGAATCGTGCAGCCAAGTCTCGATCCCTGAGTCAACAGATGGGGACGTTTGCAAGAAAACAACCAACTACACGAACAGTTCGACGACGTTTGCAGCAGCATGGACTATCAGCTCTGAGACCATAGCTGCGGTTACCCTTGACGCTGCATCACAGACAGGAGCGCCTGCGATGGTGTACTTAACGACGAACCTGGGTGCACGAATGGCAAAACGTCATTTTTTCGGACGAATCCAGGTTCTGTTTACAGCATCATGATGGTGGCATCCGTGTTTGGCAACATCGCGGTGAACGCACATTGGAAGCGTGTATTCGTCATCGCCATACTGGCGTATCACCCGGCGTGATGGTATGGGGTGCCATTGGTTACACGTCTCGGTCAACTCTTGACGGCACTTTGAACAGTGGACGTTACATTTCAGATGTGTTTGATGAAGGCTGCCGGTCTTGCTTACGAGACGAAGGCAGAGCTCACCATCTGCAGCATCGTTGACAGAACCGACTGCGGACCTTTGGTGCAGAGCCGGGTGGAGGGTGTGAATCAGAGCCTCAGACGGTTTTGCGACCGTATTGGCTGCAGATTCCTTGACTTGCGCCATAGGGTGGTGGAGTTTCGGGTTCCGCTGAATAGGTCAGGAGTTCACTACACTCAGCTGGCGGCTACACGGGTAGCGGAGGCAGTGTGGCGTGGACTGGGCGGTTTTTTTAGGTGAGAAGGCCTCGGGAAAGTACGGGGTGGGCTGCAATCTCAAAGAGTGCATGGCAAATACAGGACGTGCTTGGATCAAGGAACAGTCGGAATTGTAGTTGTAAATTGTTGTAGTTGTGCTGGGAAACTCCCTGAACTTCAAGTGCTAATAGAAAGTAAAGAAGCTGAAATCGTTATAGGGACAGAAAGCTGGCTAAAGCCTGAAACAAGTTCTGCAGAAATTTTTACGAAGTCTCAGACGGTGTTCAGGAAAGATAGATTAGGCAGAATTGGTGGTGGAGTGTTTGTGTCCGTCAGTAGTGGTTTATCTTGTAGTGAAGTCGAAGTAGATACTCCGTGCGAATTGGTATGGGTGGAGGTTATACTTAACAGCCGAACTAAGTTAATAATTGGCTCCTTCTACCGACCCCCAGACTCCGATGATATAGTTGCTGAACAGTTCAGAGAAAATTTGAGTCTCGTAACAAATAAATACCCCACTCATACGGTTACAGTTGGTGGGGACTTCAACCTTCCGTCGATATGTTGGCAAAAATACTTGTTCAAAACCGGTGGCAAGCAGAAAACATCTTCGGAGATTGTCCTAAATGCTTTCTCCGAAAATTATTTCGAGCAGTTAGTCCACGAACCCACGCGAATTGTAAATGGTTGCGAAAACACACTTGACCTCTTAGCCACAAACAATCCAGAGCTAATAGAGAGCATCATGACTGATTAGTGATCACAAGGTCGTTGTAGCTAGGCTCAATACCGTTTCTTCCAAATGCACCAGAAACAAACGCAAAATAATTTTATTTAAAAAAGCGGATAAAGTGTCACTAGAAGCCTTCCTAAAAGACACTCTCCATTCCTTCCGAACTGACTATGCAAATATAGACGAGATGTGGCTCAAATTCAAAGATTTAGAGATTCATACCTCATAAATTGGTAAGAGATGGAACTGATCCCCCATGGTACACAGGTCCGAACGCTGTTGCAGAGGCAACGGAAAAAGCATGCGAAGTTCAAAAGAATGCAAAATCCCGAAGATTGGCTAACATTTACAGACGCGCGAAATTTGGCACGAACTTCAATGCGAGATGCCTTTAATAGGTTCCACAACGAAACATTGTCTCGAAATTTGGTAGAAAATCCGAAGAAATTCTGGTCGTATGTAAAGCACACAAGCGGCAAGACGCAGTAAATACCTTTGATGCGCAGTGCCGATGGTACTGTTAGCGACGACTGTGCCGCTAAAGCGGAGTTATTGAGCGCAGTTATCCGAAATTCCTTCACCAGGGAAGACGAATGGAATATTCCAGAATTTGAAACACGAACAGCTGCTAGCACGAGTTTCTTAGAAGTAGGTACCTTACGGGTTTCGAACAACTCAAATCGCTTGATACGGGCAAGTCTTCAGGTCCAGATTGTATACCGATTACGTTCCTTTCAGATTATGCTGATACAACCGCAATCATATACAACCGCTCGCTCACCGATAGATCTGTACCTACAGATTGGAAAATTGCGCAGGTCGCACCAGTGTTTAAGAAGGGTAATAGGAGTAATCCATCGAACTACAGACCTATATCATTGACGTCGGTTTGCAGTAGGGTTTTGGAGCATATACTGTATTCAAACATTATGAATCACCTCGAAGGGAACGATCTATTGATACGTAATCAGCATGGTTTCAGAAAACATCGTTCTTGTGCAACGCAACTAGCTCTTTATTCGCACGAAGTAATGGCCGCTATTGACAGGGGATCTCAAGTTGATTCTGGATGAGGTATCGAATATATTGCTTCCCCCTACTTATACTTCCCGAGGAGATCACGAATGTAAAATTAGAGAGATTAGAGCGCGCACGGAGGCTTTCAGACAGTCGTTCTTCCCGCGAACCATACGCGACTGGAACAGGAAAGGGAGGTAATGACAGTGGCACGTAAAGTGCCCTCCGCCACACACCGTTGGGTGGCTTGCGGAGTATCAATGTAGATGTAGATGTAGATGTATTTCTAGATTTCCGGAAAGCTTTTGACACCGTACCTCACAAACGATTCTAATCAAGCTGCGGGCCTATGGGGTATCATCTCAGTTGTGCGTCTGGATTCGTGATTTCCTGTCAGGAAGGTCGCAGTTCGTAGTAATAGACGGCAAATCATAGAGTAAAACTGAAGTGACATCAGGTGTTCCCCAGGGAAGCGTCCTGGGACCTCTGCTGTTCCTGATCTATATAAATGACCTGGGTGACATTCTGAGCAGTTCTCTTAGATTGTTCGCAGATGATGCGTAATTTACCGTCTGCTAAGGTCATCCGAAGACCAGTATCAGTTGCAAAGCGATTTAGAAAAGATTGCTGTATGGTGTGGCAGGTGGCAGTTGACGCTAAATAACGAAAAGTGTGAGGTGATCCACATGAGTTCCAAAAGAAATCCGTTGGAATTCGATTACTCGATAAATAGCACAATTCTCAAGGTTGTCAATTCAACTAAGTACCTGGGTGTTAAAATTACGAACAACTTCAGTTGGAAAGACCACATGGATAATATTTTGGGGAAGGCGAGCCAAAGGTTGCGTTTCATTGGCAGGACACTTAGAAGATGCAACAAGTCCACTAAAGAGACAGCTTACACTACACTCGTTCGTCCTCTGTTAGAATATTGCTGCGCGGTGTGGGATCCTTACCAGGTGGGATTGACGAAGGACATCGAAAGGGTGCAAAAAAGGGCAGCTCGTTTTGTATTATCACGTAATAGGGGAGAGAGTGTGGCAGATATGATACGCGAGTTGGGCGGAAGTCATTAAAGCAAAGACATTTTTCGTCGCGGCGAGATTTATTTACGAAATTTCAGTCACCAACTTTCTCTTCCGAATGCGAAAATATTTTGTTGAGCCCAACCTACATAGGTAGGAATGATCATCAAAATAAAATAAGAGAAATCAGAGCTCGAACAGAAAGGTTCGGGAGTGGAATGGTAGAGAGATAGTATGATTGTGGTTCGATGAACCCTCTGCCAAGCACTTAAATGTGAATTGCAGAGTAATCATGTAGATGTAGAAGTAGATGTTACGACCCGTGGATCTACCCTTCATTCGATCCCTGCGAAACCCTACATTTTAGCAGGATAATGCACGACCGCATGTGCAGGTCCTGTACGGGCCTTTCTGCATACAGAAAATGTTCAACTGCTGCCCTGGCCTGCATATTCTCCAGATCTCTCACCAATTGAAAACTTCTGGTCAATGGTGGCCCAGCAACTGGCTCGTCACAATACGCCAGTCACTACTCTTGATGAACTGTGGTATTGCGTTGAAGCTGCATGGGCAGCTGTACCTGTACACGCCATCCAAGCTCTGTTTGACTCAATGCCCAGGCGTATTAAGGCCGTTATTACGGCCAGAGGTGGTTGTTCTGGGTACTGATTTCTCAGGATCTATGCACCCAAATTGCGTGAAAATGTAATCACATGTCATTTCTAGTATAATATATTTGTCCAATGAATACCCGTTTATCACCTGCATTTCTTCTTGGTGTAGCTATTTTAATGGCCAGTAGTTTATTAATTAATTGCAAAATGAAATGGAATCCAGTAACAGGGATTTGAAGAGTAATTGAAAGCGTGAACCGGAATCCAGTAATAAAGAAATAAAGGAGAAAATGAATTCAAAACAGGATAGTTAAAATTATAAAACTGATTCCAATCATCATGATTTGAAAATCAAAGCACAGCATTAGTTATTCAGATTGGAAAACATTTTCGAAACTGAAATCAGTCAAGTTCGTAATCAAGTCAAAGAAGTGAATGAATTGTTAAGAACGAGGTTAAAAGAAAGAATAGGTAAGAATTCTAGACTTCGCTCTGATCAGGTTGCAGAAGTAAATTTTAAAGTGAATATTTGCAAAACAGAAATCAAAAGGCAGCAAATGATTTTGTTAAGGTGTGCGAACAGTTATAGAAAAAGACTTCTCACAAAGTAGGAGCATTAGAACTCCAAGTAGTGGATTTAAAGATTGGCACTGCTGACATAGCAAATGGAGTAGCGTCTGGTAGTTTGTGTAACACTACTGTCCATTATGTTTTTCCTGCTGACGCCGCTTTCATTGCATGTCGGCAATTTTTGCATTTTGATCCCAACAAGCAAACATATCCATTGCAATTGTGGAATGATTTTGAAGATATGTTGCCCAATGGGTGGTCTGTGAGAAAATTTTTCCTTTAGAAGCCATTTGTCACAGGATGATCTGCGTTTATCAGCTGGTATCACGTTACATTGTTAAAAACTGAGTGAGTGCTGTCCCGTAATAAACTGAATGATTTTGGAGCAGTAAACAGTACGCTGTCACATTTGACAGAAAAGATGAAACTGGAAATGATAATAATGAGGTTAGAAGGTTAACGAGCCGGCCGCGATGGCCGAGCGGTTCTAGGCGCTTCAGTGCGGAACCACGCGACTGCTACGGTAGCAGGTTCGAATCCTGCCTCGGGCATGGATGAGTGTGATGTCCTTAGGTTAGTTAGGTTTAAGTAGTTCTAAGTTCTAGGGGACTGATGACCTCAGATATTAAGTCCCACAGTGCTCAGAGCTATTTGAACCATTTTGAAGAAGGTTAACTGTCTTGGTACTGGCAGAAAAAAATATGATGATGATCAAAACGATCGAAACCGGTAACTGAGTAATACAAATATTTGCGATCTTAGACTGTGGTTTTTGTATTTTGCCAAACTTTGGATTGCTATTATCTTCAAAGTGTCCATGTCACCCCTCATCAACAACAGAGATTCAAAACTCGCCCGCGGAGCGTCAGAAGAGATTTAATTTGATATTATTCATTTGAGACAAAAAAATGTATTTCGCATAAGAATATGTTGTGGTTTACTGTCCCGTCAACGATGAGGGCAAGAGGAAGTCGATCGTCTTCTTTTCAAAGCAACTATCCCGTCATTTATCTTCATTGATTTAGAGAAACTACGGAAATCATAAATTTAAACTTCCTGGCAGATTAAAACTGTGTGCCAGACCCAGATTCGAACTCGGGACCATTGCCTTCCGTGAGCACGTGCTCTGCTAACTGAGTTGCCCAAGAACGACTCACGACCCATCGTCACAGCTTTGCTTCCGCCAGTACCTCGTCTCCTGCCTTCCGAACTGCACTGAAGTTCTCCAGCGAAACTTGCGGGACTAGCACTCCTGGAAGAAAGGATATTGCTTAGCCACAGCCTGGGGGTGTTTCCTAAACAAAATTTCCACTCTGCAGCGGAGTATGCGCTAGTATGAAACTTCACCAATATTTTTTCTTTCAGTAATGCTAGTCCCGCAACTTCCGTTGGAGAACTTCTGAGAGGTAGAGTCGTCAGTCGTGCTTAGGTTGCTCAGTTGATAGGCAAAAGTACCCTGTTCGAGTCTCATTCCGACACTCAGATTTAATTTGCCAGGAACAGCGCACACTCCGCTGCAGTGTGAAAATTTCATTCTATGAACCATATTGTTTACTTCAACATTCTCGATAACCAGGTGTTGTTCTTTTTTCTGCATTTTCATGATGAGTATGCTGTGGACATTCCCGTCTTCCAATGTGACAACGCCTTTCAAAGGGCTACAAACGTACGTTTCTGATATGACGAACAGTCAGGCACCATATCACATCTCGACTGGTCCGGTAAACCGCCGGATTATTATACCCAGAGAAAATGTTTGGTGGTTTATCACTATCATAATATGGTAGCTCTACGAGATCTAATCTTCAGTGACCGATTTCAGCTGGATATGGCATACGTGATAAAACTTGGAGATCCTCTTCCTCGCCGAATTCGGACCATTGTCATAATGAAAGGCGGTGTTATGCTGCATTAGCATGATTTCTCCTGGGGAAGGGGGAGGGGAGGAGGGACGGGACGGATCAATGTTTTGTCCGGTGTGACTTATCAGAGTTATTATCAGGAAAGGAATTGCCATCCAGAATGTGACACACAAAATGAGGCGTTATACAAAGCTACTGACAAAACAACTGCAATTGAACAGCTTTTCGAGAATACCTCACTGCCAGTTTCAAACGAAACAGATGACAGAGGGATAGAAAAACAATTAAAATCGCTCAAAAGAGGAAAGGCCGCTGGACCTGATGGGATACCAGAGTACACAGTGTACGCGAAGGAACTTGCCCCCCTTTCTTGCAGCGGTGTACCGTAGGCCTCTACAAGAGCGTAGCGTTCCAAAAGATTGGAAAAGGGCACAGGTCATCCCCGTTTTCAAGAAGGGACGTCGAACAGATGTGCAGAACTATAGACCTATATCACTAACGTCGATCAGTTGTAGAATTTTGGAACACGTATTATGTTCGAGTATAACGACTTTTCTGGAGAATAGAAATCTACTCTGTAAGAATCAGCATGGGTTTTGGAAAAGATAATCGTGTGAAACCCAGCTCGCGCTATTCGTCCACGAGACTCAGAGGGCCATAGACACGGGTTCCCAGGTAGATGCCGTGTTTCTTGACTTCCGCAAGGCGTTCGATACAGTTCCCCACAGTCGTTTAATGAACAAAGTAAGAGCATGTGGACTATCAGGCCAATTGTGTGATTGGATTGAAGAGTTCCTAGATAACAGAACGCAGCATGTCATTCTCAATGGAGGGAAGACTTCCGAAGTAAGAGTGATTTCAGGTGTGCCGCAGGGCAGTGTCGTAGCACCGTTGCTGTTCACAATATATATATATATATATATATATATATATATATATATATATATATATATATATATAAATGACCTTGTGGATAACACTGGAAGTTCACTGAGGCTTTTTGCGGATGATGCTGTAGTATATCGAAAGGTTGCAACAATGGAAAATTGATTAATTCAATTGAAGAATTAATCAGTGGAATACGCCGAGAAAGACTGAAATCGCATAAATGGAGAATTGTACTGAAATGCAGGAGGATCTGCAACGAATTGACATATGGTGCAGGGAATGGCAACTGAATCTCAGTGTAGACAAGTGTAATGTGCTGCGAAGACATAGAAAGAAAGATCCTTTATCATTTAGCTACAATATAGCAGGTCAGCAATTGGAAGCAGTTAATTCCATAAATTATCTGGGAGTAAGCATTAGGAGTGATTTAAAATGGAATGACCATATAAAATCAATCATCGGTAAAGCATACGCCAGACTGAGATTCATTGGAAGAATCCTAAGGAAATGCAGTCCGAAAACAAAGGAAGTAGGTTACAATAAACTTGTTCGCCCACTGCTTGAATACTGCTCACCGGTGTGGGATCCATACCAGATAGGGATGATAGAAGAGACAGAGAAGATCCAACGGAGAGCAGCGCGCTTCGTTACAGGGTCATTTAGTAAAAGCGATAGCGTTACGGAGATGATAGACAAACTCCTGTGGAAGACTCTGCAAGATAGACGCTCAGTAGCTCGGTACGGGCTTTTGTTGAAGTTTCGAGAACACACCTGCACCGAGGAGTCAAGCAGTATATTGCTCCCTCCTACGTATATCTCGCGAAGAGATCATGAGGATAGAATCAAAGAGATTAGAGCCCACACAGGGGCATACCGACAATCTTTCTTTCCACGAACAATACGAGACTGGAATAGAAGGGAGAACCGATAGAGGTACTCAAGGTACCCTCCGCCACACATCGTCAGGTGGCTTGCGGAGTATGGATGTAGATGTAGATGTAGAAGAGCAACTACTGTTACCACTACCCACACCTTACCTACTGACGACGATCAGCGTCATACAATGTATATGTCAAGCCACCTCATGCCAATATCCATTTACGTTTCGTTATTAGTCAACGGCCGTGCCGCAGTGGATATACATTTCCCATCAAATCACCAAAGCACGCCTGAGTGGCACATGGGTGGGTGAGCATTCGGGCCTCCAATCGCTGTGTACCTACCGGTGTGCTCTCAACTTCTTGATGCCAAATTGTGGTACTACTCGACCGAGAAGTAGCGGCTCCAGGCCAAGAATACTGACAACAGCCGCGAGAGTGGTGTGCCGACACCACGCCCCTTCATATCCGCATCCGATGGCGTGACGCCATTGGGCTGAGGGTGATACGATGATCGATCGATACTGATGGGGCTACCGAGGCGTGTTCGGACGGAACAGGGTAGAACAGTTCACAACACAAAAGCAGTTGAATAGCTTTTCGAGGCCGGCCGCTGTGGCCGCTACGGTCGCAGGTTCGAATCCTGCCTCGGGCATGGATGTGTGTGATGTCCTTAGGTTAGTTAGGTTTAAGTAGTTCTAAGTTCTAGGGGACTGATGACCTCAGATGTTAAGTCCCATAGTGCTCAGCGCCATTTGAAACATTTTTTAGCTTTTCCAAAATACCTCACGGCCAGCCTCAGACGATGATCCTCACTTTGTACTCTTGTAGCACGGTGAAGAGCTCTCACCTACTGTACACAGGCTAAGAATGAGACTGGTACAACAGTTTGCTGAGACCATTCTGATGTCTGTGTGGTGGACAGCATCCAGTATCTTTAATTAAGACAAAATAGCTGATCCATATACTATGCTGCCATAGTCTAGGAGCGTGCAGACAAAGATTCTACTTAATGAGATCAGACCTGACCTATCTGCAGTCCGCCCCCGGTAGCTGCATGGTCAGCGCGACAGAATGTCAATCCTAAGGGCCCAGGTTCGATTCCCGGCTGAGTCGGAGATTTTCTCCGTTCAGGGACTGGGTGCTGAGTTGTCCTAATCACCATCATCTCATCCCCATCGACGCGCAAGTCGCCGAAGTGGAGTCAAATCGAAAGACTTGCACCCGGCGAACGGTCTACCTGACTGGAGGCCCTAGTCACACATTTATATTTACCTATCTGAATCCTAGTTCTTACCGCTTAGGTATTTTAAGATGTTTAGTGCTTTCAGACATATACATCTCGAATCACGAAACTGTGGCAGCCATGTTTATCTTTGATTAAACATGAGGCCCAAGAACCGCACTCTTAAAATCCAAGTTCTGGTAAGGTAAATGATTCACGTGACCAAGTAAAATGCGCAGAAAGCATTTAAAACCAGTCGTATCAGCCCAATCCTCCATCCTACTAACGGTCAGCTGCAGTTGACGTATACTATTCGTCAGACTGGAGGAAGATCAGAATACCGCTAATTTATCCACAGACAATGGATGTTGGACTGTACTCAGTATTCTGAAAACATACAACTATACAACTGATGGCTATAATGAAAAGGGTGACGCTCAGAATGCTACCCTGAGGAACACCTATTTGCCGAGGGAAGCGGTCGGCGTACGTGTTACTGACTCGATACTGGAAATAGCGTTCAGCGAGGAACGACCGCGGGAATATGGGAAGACGCCCAAGAAATCCCAATCACGCAGTTGTCGGACGATGGCTCCAGGTGGTAGTACTAGTATAAGCTTTCTCCAAATCGAAGAACATACCACGTCGGAAACGGCTGGTTTCGAGAGTTCATATTAGGTGTCTATCATACACTCAACCGTCTTGCCCGTACAGCCAGTGAAGGCAACACTCCTGTAGCTATCTCGAGATAACCTGCCGTTCGCTGGCTCGAGGAGTGGTACCATAATCGCCTGCCGCCATGGAACCGAATAGCAGCATTCAGCCCGGGAGAGTTGTGTCGTAGGCGTATCTTTGGAGTGTGGGTGAGAGTAATGGAAGCGTTTAAAGCGTAGTATTCCTGTTGTATGATGAGGAGAGAAGAGAGAGGGTGAAAGTCGGGGTCGACGCATGGCCTCGAACATCGCTAAGGTGGCCGTCGAGTTTAACAACCCCATCCGGCGGACGGATTACGATCAATAGCGTCACATGTCCTTACTTCATGAGACACTGCGGAGAGCTCTGGGGTTTAATTCAGGACATGGGCGTAAAGACAGGTGATCAGGAACCCTACGCCACCAACTCTACTCCCCTTGTCGGCCAAATACTGGCGGTAAAAGTTTCATCCACCACCAGGATTCGAACTGGCTTACCTCTGAGTCGAGTACCATCGCTCAGGCGGCCGTTAGCGACCTCGATTATGGAGACGGGTTCGAATGAAAATTACCACGAATCCTATATTTTTGAAATAGATAAAAACCACTAAATAACTATGATATCAGAGAGAATCATGAAACAGTTCATTAGAAGGATATATTGCTTCCTCAGCAATTATGCACGAAAATAGCAAACGCAGACAAGCAACACAGTAATACTACTCCACCACCTCGGCGTTGGGTGGTATTTACTGAGTAATTCTCAACGAAATACCAAGGCGGTCGCATTCCGTGCTATACGTGTTGTGCAATGAAACCGCTTACATAGATGATATACGAAAAACGGGAGCAGCCGTAAAACTGTAGACTGCATCAGATGAGGCACGACATGTGTGCGTCTCCTGTTGCGCTGCGCGTCCCTAATTTTCCACTGGACGATGGCCTGATTCTCACAGTGTCGCTGTGACGTCACTCTCGGGACAGCTGAAACGTTCATCACGAACTGTTATCTGTGGTCGCTGCTTCTTGTCCAACGTGCGTTCCCGCTAACGCCTCCGACGTAGCACGTCTTCAACCTACAGAACTTACTAGCATTATACAAAATGTAAGCTTCCGTATGGGTATAAACAAAAATGAAAATTTCTTAGCTGGAGACATCTAAAGTACGACCCTCGCGAAGCTACTTCTCAACATATTCACGCGTCAATGAGACGTCATACAGTGGAATCAATTTTTGCGTTCTTTTGTCATAGCCATCGTATGATAGCCATCTGAAACTTTTCGTCATTCTAAAGGTTTTAGCCACACAGAAAAATCTTCAAGAAAAAAAAGCTGGAAATTGGTGGTAGTACAGTCAGTAAGGTAGGAAGAATAAACAAACGTCTCCCAGAGTAGTTCCTGCAGAGGCTGTGGTTTGCACTGAGCCATATGTAGATCGCCATTGTCATAAATCACCTCAACATTTACAATGAGCATCCTGCGCTTTTGTTTCAAACAGGGATATCTGCGTAGATGAATACTGAATTCCGAGATCGTAAAGTGACAGTTTTGCATTAAAAGCTGCCGGCCCAAAACCACAAAGACCTTTGATGAAGGTCAACTGCCAAAGACGCTTTTCGCCGTGGACGTCCGCGCGCACCGGCAACCCCCTATCTTGAAGTTATGTTCTTGGATATCACGTGATACTCTACAGAACGTCTGGATCCTTTGTTACGACCCTTTCGCTGAGGAAAATAATAAAAGATGTACTAAGAACAACGAAAGATCTGCTACAGACTACTCGAGTATGCGACATTAGGTGCAAGTGTAATAAAGTATACATAGGGTAGGTAAGTCGTGCAGTTAAGGTGCGGCTAAAAGAGCATGAGCGACACGTGCGTCTAGACAACCGAGCAAGTCAGTTGCAAATGAACATCATGTATGCTGTCAAGATACAGACTTTACTAACCATAACATCCAAATAATTTTAATCGTGACGAGAGTTATAGCATGTCAACAGCTGAGAGGACGCCAAGTGCCGGCCGTTGTGACCGAGCGATCGTAGGCGCTTCAGTCTGGAACCGCGCGACCGCTACGGTCGCAGGTTCGAATCCTGCCTCGGGCATGGATGTGTGTGATGTCCTTAGGTTAGTTAGGTTTAAGTAGTTCTAAGTTCTAGGGGACTCAGAGCCATTTGAACCATTTGACGCCAAACGCGAACCAGTCATGAACACTGTACGGAGAAAAATGCAGGATTCAAAGACCTTGAATTTGCGAAGATCTGATTGGAGCCAGTTCCCAGAAGGAGGCATCAGCTGGAGAATCACACAGTCCTATCCAAAGATACTGGAAAGAATAACATGGTAAAAAAAAACCAAGAGCTATTAATTTCGTCGTCACTGACCTCGAAAGTCTACCTTCTTAACTGCCCTACATTCTCGCTGAGGTGTCTGAGCCATTAATAGTCAGACGTAGCTATGAATTTCGATCGGAGCTGGTATCGATATTCGAAGACTGTATTTCAGACTCAACCTCATGGTTAATGAGACTGGGATCAGAGTTGCCAATTTCACTCTCCACAAAGGCGAAAGTGTAAACATTCGGGGCCAACTGCTGTGTACCAAAATTGGTCTGCAATATGTAACGAGCCACAAATGCGGGGAACGTGATTATAAACATCGCACGATTTTAATGTACATAAGGAGACCATGTGCTTTGTCCTTAAGTGATTCAGTATTTGTAACTGGAACTGTTTTAGCTCATTGGCGTGTGGGAGGAAGTATAGAGCTTCCCATAATCTGCCGATGACCTTCACACTTTGCAGAAGAGGATTTACAGCAAATCGCGTGTTAACAGAGGAACGGTGTCAGCCAAAGAGTACACAATATGCGCCCGATCGCTGTCTGACAGTTGTTATTATTTCATAATACGAACAATGCAAAAAGACAATGAAAGCGATATTCATTTTGTATGAAAGTGAGTTATTCGACGGACTCACGGTGAGTGGTCGTGAGTTTATCTGGAGTATCGAGAATTTGTACCTGCTGGAAGTAAGTGTCTATCGACTCTCATAATTACTTGTATTTCCTCAGTAGAAAACTGCAGGGAAATTTCATAGTTATTTTGGTACGGACTGTAGTGGAATTATAGTGGTCATTAAGTAAAGAGCTATCAAGAATAATTAATGTTGAGGCGGTAATATACATTGTAAAGAAGTCTGAAGTGATGGAGGAACGGTTTTAGGCAAGTGCAGTTTCAAAACATGAAAAGCACTTTCATCGTTTCCTGAATTGGGTTGTGATACCATCTAAGTATTGTATGACGTAGGCTGGGAAGCTGCTTAAAACTAACGCCTAAAGTTGTGAAGTGTTATTTTTGTAGTAATAAAAACTGGCGGTAGCGAGTAATGATTTTTGTTTTATTATTGATTACTTCATACCAGGTCAAATGGCTAAGTAACTGAGTTTTATAGTTAATGGTTTGGAAAACCAGGAACTGTAAGCGAAGCGTTAAAACAAGTGATTTTTTTTCTGCAAATGTTCCTCTCGTTATTGTACTCTGCCTTATTGACCCCATTTAATGGAAGAAAATGAAAAAAATGTATTAATAGTGTAGAAAAAGGATGTAAATCAGACGACAAAGTAAAAGGAAGGAAACAGTAGAAAATATTCCTGTGCTACGATCGTATAAGAAAAGTTTACAAAGATAAGGAAAGAATTTATCTCAAGAACAGAGATATAGTAAAATAAGGGAAAATTTAAAGATCGCAATCAGATATGCAAGTTTTTCAGAAATGTTATTTTGAAGACAATTTTGTAAAATGTCTTAGTAGTAATTCTAAAATCAATTAAGACCTCTAGAAATTACGCAGTTGACAGAGATATAATTTAACGCCAGATTATCTGCGGCAATATCAGATAACATTTGACGGTGTATTCACTCCTGCCATGGCATTTTCACAGTGTTACCGCGGCTTAATGCTATTTTTCTTCGTTATTACGACTGAATTATCTGCAGGGAGAACAGAGGTTTAAAATTCAACTCACATACATGTGGGTAAAAGAGTATGTGAGCTGTAAATCGAATACATAAGTATTTACTATGTTGGACGATCTTAATCTGTTACGTTTTCGATGGAACCGAACCTTCATTTACCAGATAAAACGTCGTACAGTAACTCTAATTAACGAATGCAATGAATATAAAAATTAATCTTTGGGAATACAAGCACCACTCCTCATTATGTTATTGAATGAACTGTTTTGGTCTTAAAAATAGATAAACTACTAGACTGTAAATTACAAAAGCTTTGGTGTTGTTAATGAATACAGTCTGTAAGTCAAATCATACCTCAGAAAAATACACAATGGGAGAAAGACGTTTATCACCTCTTCTAATGAATAATGGTATATGTACAGATATTTACGCGGACAGTTCTGACGCATGGGCACTCGGAATTCTCGGTGTCCTACCTTTTGACGATGTGGGAAACTCACTTTCTTAACATCCCGTTTTTTATCGGTATTTAGGGGGCATTGCTTAAAACTTTCAGCCATTTTATTTCGTAAATGGTTCAAGACACCAGAACGAAGTTATATGCAAAAACGAGCAGGCGAAGGGACGCGTAATTTTGTTTCGTTCTGGAGTTAACACCGCAATAGCAAATTCCGGTCAACTGATCTCTCAGCTTCACCTCCCTTTTCAGATACTTTTGCGACGAGTTTCAACGACAACATTAAACAAAGATATATCACTGTACTCGTCCTTTCAAGAGCCTTCGAATTACGGTAAAATATGGCATTTGATTTACAAAAGAAACTTGTTTCAATATCTCGACTGATACAGGAGTTAAGAGAAATAGCCACGCAATAAAATTACGTTCCCCTCTCCGTACTAATACTTGCCGAAAATTTGGATTCGGTATCTTGAACCGTTCATGAAATAATACGGGTGCAGTTTATAGGTGGTACTTCATACGATGTCCAAAGTAAACTTAGAATATCATTCACATCGCACTGAATGAGCAGAGCATAACAAAATAATGTCGCATTCTAAGCACACGGTCAATCTCGAAGCTGCCCTCGAACCCGCGATCTTGGCAACGCTTAGAGTTTTCGCAACCACTACGTTGAAACGAGGCGTTGATACGGTGATTGTAACTCAAGAAAAGGGGTGTTAACTGGAGGAGTAATTTCTCACATCGCCTTCCGACTTTTTTTCGTTTTTAATGTTCAAATAAACAACCGTAGATCACGTATAATTATATTTAATTTCATCTGTTACGCTTGTATCAAACATAGGCCTTAATTCGAGGAAAAAATTTCTCAAAATGTACGTTTGGAGCAGAGTATTGCACAGTAGTGAATCATGGACAGTGGGAAAACCGGAACAGATGAGAATCGAAGCGTCTGCAATGTGGTGATCCAGAAGAAAGTAGAAAATTAGGTGAACTGATAAGGAATGAGCTGATTCTCCGTACTGACAAGAAGAAGGGACAGGATGATAGCACATCTGTTAAGACATCAGACAGAGATTGGAATACACCAAAAAAAAATTGAGGACGGGATGCAAGTACTACCCTGAGACGAAGAGGTTGGCATCGGAGAGGATTTTGTGGCAGGCCGCATCAAACCATTGTGAAGACTGATGACTCAGAAAAAAAGGAAAAATATTGCTCATTAGACGTATTCTAATTAATTACAACAAGCATTCCAAGCAGGATAGGCTTGCGTTTGTTCTTTCATTTTTTGCATAACTGTCAAAAACCGCAGTACCCATGTTTGGTTTGTGACTTCTGCACGTGGCTCCACGTACGAAATAATAAAAAACAAAGTAAAGCGCAGTACTGCTAGACCTGTTACATCTCCATTGATAACAAATAACCCCTGATCTCTTTGCTTCACCATCAAGGCCTGTGATTTTAATCGCACATGTGTCGAGACAGATTGGCTAAGGCTAGTTCATATCTTTATGCAAGCAATCATGGCTACAACTGCCTTATCAGGCAATCACATAGGCCGATCGTGACATTTGCCGGTAAAAACAACTGCCGGCCGAAGTCAAAGAAACCAAGATCAGTTCATTTAGCATTTAGGATCCACAATGGAGTAATCAGTTTAATGATAACGTACATCTCTTATCGGATTGGCCAATTGTGTCTCTAAGCGGTGAGTGCCTTTCCTCGTGGCGGAGAGGTATTTGCTTCGCCTCGGTTCGACACCGGCTTTCAGTCAAGGACACCGGCTGCTCGCTATTCGCTGCTAATGACATTTCGACAAGCTGATCGTAGCGATATCGCGTCTTCCAGACGCTTGTCACTGCCTCACGTAATCTATTCACAGTGGCGGTCACAATCGCGAAGGTCGAACAAGAGGCGAGTCACACATTCTGTGTTCGCTGCCAAGCCGGTGGCCGCATAGGCGTAGCACTCCTCAACATGGTCGCGTTTACGAGCAGGATGACAGCCTGTGGGCCCTACCACAGAAATTTGAAACAAAAAATAATCTTACAAGGGGAACCTGCCACAGGCCACTCTCAGATATAGCCGAAACTTAGCAGCGTGAAGGAAGGGTGAAAATAAAGGAACACGTATTTTGGCTTACAAGGGGAGGCCACCAATTGTGAAATTCAGATTCGATACGTACTGCGCATAATAAAAGCTCATGGCCAGTGGTGTAATGTGGCAAAGCACCAAGATGCACTTCTCAGCAGTTGTCGAGAAAATCGAGTTAAAAGAAACCGTAGCGGTGAAATACTCTCTACGATTAATAATTTCCCACAGCGTCGTGGCGCAGCGGTAAGCGCTCGGGTTCGTAATCCGAAGGTCGCCGGTTCGACACTTGTGGAGATCGTATTATCAACTGGAGGTGGACCAGGGAGAAAATTGCTCAAATAACAAGAACTTCAGCAAACAATGTACCGACTAACATTTTCTTCAGACCAGAGGAAAGTTACTACCCTCAGGCAAAAAATAACGCAGTGATTTGGTTAATGGGCAAATATACAAGTTATGTTTTTAACAATATTGGGAGCGATGAACATATTGAATACAAGATGTATATGGAAAATGAATTCGAGAAAATACTCAAATATCAGAATCACAATAAGAAATATGGTAACATGGTCCGAATTGTCTTCAACCGAATGGGTATAGGTTAGGAACTGGATTCCTAGTAGAGAGGGAATGGATTGGGTCACATTCCCGACCCTAACCTCACCTGCAAGTCACACATGAAAAATAAATCAGCAGTACAGCAGATACAAGAATATGGCGAGAAACATCTGGTGTCTGATATAAAGGAAGATCTTGAACTCCCCATAGATGCGTTTAGAAGGTTGGAACTGACAAAAATAACAAGGCAGTGAAATATTTTGCGATGTCGCTGTTCGGGACTGCTCTTCTGTCCACGTGATTTACCCTGGAAGGAACACACATCAAGGATTTACTGAATGATTAATTTGGGTCTGGGAAATGATGATGAGGAACCGGCTGTAGAAGAAGAAAATGTGCATGCTGAACTGCCACCAGTTGAAGGTGACAGTGAAGGTGCTAAATTGTGCTACTGCTAAAGACTCATTTTTTGAATGTTGAAATTTATGACTGCAATTATCTGTCATCTTATTTATGTCATTTCATTGTAGCCATTTTTGTTACTGTTTTTGGTGAATAAAAAAAAATCTCGCGCTATGCAACCGTTCTTTTTTAGTATTTGTTTTTTGTAATTCAAATGTACACACACACACACACACACACACACACACACACACACACACACACACACATTATGTTTTCCGCAAACAAAGTTGTATTTCCCAAATGTTATTAATTGTCTTCATAATGTTTACCACGTATAGTTAACGGAAGACGTAGAAACGATGTTCCGAAACGAATACGTATAGTGTAAGTCAAACGTTCGAATTAGAATAGAGACCCCACGAACACAAATTTGCTGTGGCATGTATGCAATATAAACTCCTTTACTCGCTCGTTACACTTGAAGGACAGATGTTGAATGGGCCGAAACGAGCCGCCGCATAACACCATAGTTGCCTGCTAACTTCGAAAGAAGGTAGATGCGGTCCCTAGCGCAACTTACATCGTCGAAAATCAGTGCGTACGTGAGAGCTTTGGTACACCCTGTTAAACAAACTGAAAAATGGAGGCGGTACAATTGGAGAGCGATCCAGGCCCTTCGCATGAAAGTGATGTGATCGAAGAAGATTCTATACACAGTGAAGTGGCGAAACAACAATTGAAAGATGCGTTGGTGTATTTTGAAAGCCTCCTTCGTAACAGTAATCTCATCGCAGCAGAACCGTCATCATCAATCAACGAAGAAGCCATGGTAATTGGGCAAGAAATGTTCCAGAATACGCTGCAAATGCTCGCCGAAAAAACCCTCGTTCATGATGCGGAACTGATAGACATTAATGAAATCGACGATAATAATGCCTATGAAGACGTTGAAACGAGTCCCATTGCCAACGAATCATCAGACGAATACGAGCCGGACGAGAAGAAAAATAAAAGGGTACGGCTATATTTTAAAAAAAAATGGCTCTGAGCACTATGGGACTCAACTGCTGAGGTCATTAGTCCCCTAGAACTTAGAACTAGTTAAACCTAACTAACCTAAGGACATCACAAACATCCATGCCCGAGGCAGGATTCGAACCTGCGACCGTAGCGGTCTTGCGGTTCCAGGCTGCAGCGCCTTTAACCGCACGGCCACTTCGGCCGGCTGACTATATTTCGTTGGATTACAAAATTAGAGCTGTCGATCTGGCCAAAGCACATCCAGGTTGGAGTTTCAAAACTCTACAAAAAATGGCGTGCTCTAGTTTGACCAATATGGGCTATTTATCCAAGTGGGAAGAGCAAATCAAACGTGGCGGTAGCAAATTTGATCAATATTGCGCCATCGATTCATGGGTGCATGATCGCTTCGTAGAAGCTCGACAAAACTTCCAGCAAGTAACTACCAGAAACCTGCAGCAGTGGGCCTTGAGCGCTGCAAGTCAGTTCCTAGATTTCAACTTCAAAGCTTCAAAAACATGGGTCACCGAATTTAAAAAGAAGCTTGGGATTCGGCAACGGAAAATCACAAAATTTGTTTCCCGGAAAGAGACGGCTACCCAAGTCGAAATTTTGGCCGCAGCTGACACATTTCGGATCCAGACGCGAACGTTGATAACTAACTTCGACAAAGATTTCATAATTAATACTGATCAAACAGGTACGTAAAGAGTGTTCACAAATGTCATATGACATGATGATAGAATATGATAATCTGATATATGACAGACAACACAGATTTCGTATATTTCTTATATAAACGATATTTTTATATTTTGTTTGTCAGGGTGCCAGTATCAGTCCACGTTCAACAGAACTCTCGCCGAAAAAGAGTCAAAGGCGGTCCTGGTAACCCGACACGACATGAACAAGGTGACGCATTCGTATACGGCACAATATTCAGTCACGATGTCTGGACGAGTCTTGCCTCTTGTTTTCGTATGCCTCCAAGAGTCCAGAGGTACGTTAGGACCCAGAGTACAGAAGACAGTCGACGAGTATGCCAAGAAGTATACCAACGTTGTTATTACATCCTCCAAATCCGGTAAACTAACAACGGGTTTGTTCATGGACTTCTTGCGTAATGCTTTGCAACCATACGTACAAAAGAAAGAATTTCTCCTTCTGATCGACTCTTGGGGTGGGCAAACGAACCCGACGTTATACGATGAGATGTTCCAGGACGATAAGAAGTTACCAACGTGCACTATAAAAGTCATTCCTCCAAAGTGCACTCCTCTCGTCCAACCGTGTGGCGTGTATTTGTACCGGCAGGTAAAAAATTTGATCAAGCGCCTTCAAAATTGTGCTTTTTTAATCGAGCGAAACCGTGACATCAATTCCAGAGACGATTGTATAAAAATCCAATCCATCGTCCACCACCAATCGTCTTCTCCGATTTTTGCCGATATGATACGATACGCGTGATATGCATCAAACCTGAGGAACGATAGAACAATTTTTCAGAATGTCAATCAGGTGTGTTTCCCAACAGATAATTTAAAAACCAATTTTTCTTGTAAAAACGCATCGTTTATCAGATGTGCTCGATGTCATGCTGTTTTCTGCTTTCCATGTTTCTATGATAACTATCACTCTGGTTCGTGCGATACTCCAGCTACTTCTGGTCACTAATTGTTAATTATGTGCGAGTGTATACCGAACTTTTGAATAAATTGTATCCACTTGAATATTATTTGTGATATTGTGTTTTATTTCAAGTATTATTTTTCCACGACAAACGACTTTAACAACTTATTATATGCATAATTGTTGCAACTGATTGCTGGGAATTATATATATAGCCGGCCGGAGCGGCCGAGCGGTTCTAGGCGCTACAGTCTGGAACCGCGAGACCGCTACGGTCGCAGGTTCGAATCCTGCCTCGGGCATGGATGTGAGTGATGTCCTTAGGTTAGTTAGCTTTAAGCAGTGCTAAGTTCTAGGGGACTTATGACCACAGCAGTTGAGTCCCAAAGTGCTCAGAGCCATTTGAACCATTATTTGAATTATATATATATATATATATATATATATATGTGCGTGTGTGTGTGTGTGTGTGTGTGTGTGTGTGTGTGTGTGTGTATACATTTGAATTACAAAAAACAAATAATAAAAAAAAGTTGCATTGCGCGAGATTCGATCCGGCGACCTTCGGATTACGAACCCGAGAGCTTACCGCTGCGCCACGACGCTGTAGAAAATTATGAATCGTAGAGAGTATTTCACCGCAACGGTTTCTTTTAACTGTCGATTTTCTCGACAACGGCTGAGAAGTGCATCTTGGTGCTTTGCCACATTACACCTCTGGCCATGAGTTTTTATTATGCACAGTATGAATCGAATCTGAATTTCACAATTGGCGGCCTCCTCTTGTTAGATGCCAACACTAAATAGTTTCCGGGTAAATGACGTCAAAGTTTCGACGCCACTTCATCAGTCCGCTCGCGCCGGCCGCGGTGGCCGAGCGGTTCTAGGCGCTTCAGTCTGGAACCGCGCGACGCCTACGGTCGCAGGTTCGAATCCTGCCTCGGGCATGGATGTGTGTGATGTCCTTAGGTTAGTTAGGTTTAAGTAGTTCTAAGTTCTAGGGGACTGTGACCTGAGATGTTAAGTCCCATAGTGCTCAGAGCCGTTTGAACCATTTAGTCCGCTCGCGCAGCGTTTTTCTAAGTAAGCTAGTAGCCCAGTGGTTAGCAGCACAGCTTTAAATTTTTGCGCCCTGTGTTCAAGCTTTAAATTTTTGCGCCCTGTGTTCAAATACGGTCTAAGTTCTTTTTTTCTCTTTTGTTCTAGCGGAATTATGTGATACCATTATTTTTTGTTACATCGTGAAAAACATACATAATCTTTTGTAATTAAAAGTAACTTAAAATTGTACACACACAGTATAAATTCAAGTATTTCATTTTTTGATTTGATTTTTACTTCCATGCTTCATGAGAATCAGTGCGTTCCCACGGGGTATCTATCACAAAACATTCAACCTATAAAAGTTCGGGACATCACGAGCAACGTGCGAAAGCACGAATGCCACAGTCACATTTATTAGCCTGAATATAATTGGGAAAGCATCCTCGTTAAAGTAGGTATTACTTCGCGATCTGGAGATAATTTCGCTGCAAACTATGCGCATCGAGAGGTCAGCAAAAGGTTTAGTTCAAGCCGTATTTCTTAATTGCATCACTTCTGCTTGTGATTCCGCTTTGCTGTGCCATGAAAATAGGGCACTTCAGTAACTGGCGAATGTCCATCTTTACCTATCTGTAAAACTATATGTCGCAGGCCTAACATAGAAGCATACGTTGTGGCGGAATTACTGTCGATGAAAATGTCGGTACTCCGATATCATCGACAAGTAGCCCATTGGATAAGAAATGACCGTTTGGCCAACTCACGCTTCGAAAATTTAGAGAAATGGCTCCATTTTTACGAAGGGTCGCAAAATTTGTCCAAAAAATGATTACGGGTTTCTTTTGTGAGCTCTCCTGATCAGGTTGCCGTTCCATCATATACGTAGTTTACGTCTTGTTGGAGTACAGGACCAAATTTGCCACTTTCTTATTAGAGACAAACCAAAACTGTTCGTAAAAATTTTCTGTGAAGTATTAGTCCGTGTCGACTGTGGAAATATAAGCTATTTTCAATATTTGAAACTCTTAGTCATTTTCTCAATAATTCCACTGTATTTCACGATGCCACAACAAAAATATTTGATGGCACATACTTCCGCGACAAGAAAAGAGAGAGAACAAAAGCAATATATGGTTGGATTTTGACACGGGGTACAAATTTTGGTGAAGTGTTGGCACCTGCGTCAAAACAGGTATCCCTTTATTTTCACTCTTTTTTTACCGTGCCAAGTTTCGACTGTATCATAGAGCGTCCTATGGCGTGTTCCCCTCGTTCGTTTTAGTCTCATGAAGGTCCCCTTATAAGACGTAGTTATTTCGTATGGGCTTACTTGGGCGATAGCGGGTATGAACTGTAAAAATTAGCCTCACAGACTTAACGCTCCTTCGCGAACAAATTCCGCACGGAATTTCAGTTGTAAAAGTTGGTAGGACATTTAAAAGAATGGTTTCCAGAATGTTGGCACTACGAAGTAAGTTAGATTTCGCCAAATACCGATTGCTCGCGTACCTCATTTCATCCAACCAGCACCCATCGAGCGTCAAAGGTGTTTTCTAGTATTAAGACAGCTCTTAGAATATATCTGCCACTTATGATCACAAACAGCCAAAACATATTCAAAATTTAGGTCGATCAAAAGACTAGCACCTAATCAAGGCAAGCTCAACATTTTGGCTTCGTTGAGTATTGAAAGTAATATTTTAGAACTACTTAAGTTACGAAGACATTATTACCATAGTAGTTGCCCAGTAACGTTGTTGAATGTATCCATTTCAATGCTGATTATTTGGGAAACCATTGCATTTGAATAAAATATAAGTAACACTTGCTTGGTTGATATATTTCATTTGTTATCTTGCATTTGACCGACAAACATGACTGGTTACAGTTACAAAACGTAATCTTTAAAACAGCAATTTTCCATGGACATGAATCTCAATTTCTTGCTTTTTTTAAATTGTGTTGAATATAGTTTTATAGGAATGTTAATAAATCGCGTTGGATACCTTAATGATTTCAGTTCTATTTGTTTTTTAATGTCATCAGTTCATTAAATCATAGCATTATTTTATACAATTAAGTAATAAAACTTAAATGCTGCGGAATAGGCTTCCAATTTGAAAATTATCCTAAAATGCTATTTCTGCGGATTATTTATCACCAAATTTCTCCTTGTAATGCCCGCACCGAAGGTTAAGCCGAGAGGTCTACAGACATTAAATATAGCTCTGCGCCACAAATTAAAATGTGCTGTATAGACCGTTAGCCGGCCGGTGTGGCCGTGCGGTTAAAGGCGCTTCAGTCTGGAACCGCGTGACCGCTGCGGTCGCAGGTTCGAATCCTGCCTCGGGCATGAATGTGTGTGATGTCCTTAGGTTAGTTAGGTTTAATTAGTTCTAAGTTCTAGGCGACTGATGACCTCAGAAGTTAAGTCGCATAGTGCTCAGAGCCATTTGAACCATTTGTATAGACCGTTAACATGAGTGACTGTTTAGTGGGACGTTCTCACTTCCTTTTGGAGCACTGATTGGCAACAGCAACACTTGGGCGCTTTCGACAACTTTACAATTGTCAAGGTGTGCTGTGTAACAGTTTCTTTTTTTTTTCTTGTTTTAAGAAAATTGTCACAAAGCCAAGTCAGTGTCTCGGTCCACGTCGTGTAGCTCTTTGGAATGCACGTCATTCCAATATGAGACATAATTGCACTTTTCATGGCGAAGAAACTTTGAACAGCGGGCCCGGATCAAGTCTCCGAACTGCTACACTCTTATCTATGAAATCGTTTTTGCTACGGGCACCAGCATCGCTTGAACCCGTTAGACAACTTGGAATATTCTCATTTCTGATACTTATTAACATTGCTCTGTAATAGTACTGTTGCATTCACATAAATTTCCAGATCCGACCACTACTAGACTAGACCGTACTGCGCTAACAACTTCTCTTGGCTCAATACTACTTCCCCGCAACGGCCCCTGCAGTCACGATAAATAGAAGGTCTCCCGCTGCGAGTTGAAAGATATGACCAGAAAGCCGCACAAAAAATCAGTTTCCACGGTTCATTCGCACTTCAATACACGTCACCAAGTCCATTTGACCGACCAGAAACTCCTCCAGCTATTTTGGCTTTATACAAACTAGCAGCTGCCCGCTTCCGGTAGCTGAGAGGTAGCCGGCATGGTAGCTCAGCGTGCTCGGTCAGAGGGTTAGCCGCCCTCTGTAACAAAAAAAACTGAGTTAATGGATCAACGACGAACTGAAACGGGTGTCTTGCGACGTCCGCCCCGAGAAGATACAACGAACGAAAACGAACAAAATGAGATTTAAAAAAAAGTGGTCAGCGCGACAGAACGTCAATCCTAAGGGCCCAGGTTCGATTCCCGGCTGGGTGGGAGACTTTCTCCGCTCAAGGACTGGGTGTTTCGTTCTCCTAATCATCATCATTTTATCCCCATCGACACGCAAGTCGCCGAAGTGGCGTCAAATCGAAAGACTTGCACCTGGCGAAAGGTCTACCCGACGGGAGGCCCTAGTCACACGACGTTTACATTCAGCTAGCAGCTGCTGCTAAATCACCATAGCCGGCCGGTGTGGCCGTGCGGTTCTAGGCGCTTCAGTCTGGAACCGCGTGACCGCTACGGTCGCAGGTTCGAATCCTGCCTCGGGCATGGATGAGTGTGATGTCCTTAGGTTAGTTAGGTTTAAGTAGTTCTAAGTTCTAGGGGACTGATGACCACAGGTATTCAGTGCCATAGCGCTCAGAGCCATTTGAACCATTTTTAAATCACCATACATTCGATTCTGAAAGTCACAACTGCCGACTAGCTAACACTGCAGCAAACCTGCCGCCGTAAAATCAAGTGCACCTGTAGTAAAAAGTCCACCGACGCAACATAGAAGTGGCAACAAAACTGATCCCGCCGGAAATGCCAACTTCCCTACTCCAGGTTCCAGACCATAAACGACGTCAAAATCTCGATCTTTCGGGCAACTCTGAAATTCATTAAGGTTTTAGGCTTCTTAGACAAACCGCGCTGTGGTTGCAGAACGATTGGTGTGGTCACCGCTCGCGGGCGTTTTCAGTGCTGCAGCCGATCTAAAGTTAATAATAATAAAAAAAACCTGTAGTTAGTTATTGATCCCGCCCGGGAGATCGCTAGTGATCGAAATCTGCGAAACAAAAAACCAGATTTGTTTTTGTCTCAGACTGTATTCGCCACTTTCATACGCCCCCCGGTGCTTGGCGTCACGTTAGGCGTTAGGGGGTGCCAATGCATACACGAGTTCACTTGTGGTTCACATTGCAGATAATTTGAACAGTAGGCGTTACAAGGGCAGCAATTGTGTCCTATCTTCGACGTCTCTGTTACGTTACCTTCCAACAAGAGAACGGAAGCCCGCTCGTTGTCCACGCAGTCTTGACTACCTTTATGCAGTGGTTGTTCGACCGTTGCCTTAATCAGTTAAGTTCTCCAGATCTCTCAGCCACTGAAAACATCTGGCCATAAGTTCAGCTCACAAGCAACTACGGTTAATGAATTCTGGGAGAGACATGAAGCAGTATGAAACGACGTAATAAGCATCTGTCATCCAGACTCAGTTGGACTTGATGCATAGGTAGCAGCACTCTGTATTAAAATTGGCGTCCGCAGCTCGTGGTCGTGCGGTAGCGTTCTCGCTTCCCGCGCCCGGGTTCCCGGGTTCGATTCCCGGCGGGGTCAGGGATTTTCTCTGCCTCGTGATGACTGGATGTTGTGTGCTGTCCTTAGGTTAGTTAGGTTTAAGTAGTTCTAAGTTCTAGGGGACTGATGACCATAGATGTTAAGCCCCATAGTGCTCAGAGCCATTTGAACCATCTTATTAAAATTGGCAGCAGTATATTTCCATATCACTTACACACACAATCATGTATTCTTTTTACTCTACTGTATCAGCACAATAATTCAAATTTGTTATTTATTATCCTTTCTAATGTTGCAATCTTTCGACCAGCAATGTATTTTCTTGTGATAGGTGTGAGGGAAGTCTCCTGATAGTTTGTCCATATCTTTTACTTACATCTTACTGCGATATAATTTCATAATAGATTATCGGAGAAAGTCGATCGTGTCACCTGACAATAAACTCTTTGAAACTAACCAAAATTTATATCTTGCGAATTCAGTTTTTTAAATTTTTATAAAAAATGGTTCAAATGGCTTTGAGTACTATGGGACTTAACATCTGAGGTCATCAGTCCCCTAGCCTTAGAACTACTTAAACCTAACTAACCTAAGGACATCACACACATTCATGCCCGAGGCAGGATTCGAACCTGCGACCGTAGCAGCAGTGCGGTTCCGGACTGAGGCGCCTAGAACCGCTCGGCCACAGCGGCCGGCTAAATTTTTATACATATGACATATTTATGACTACATTATAACATTGATCATTGCCCGCTAATTCCATTGATACAAAAACAATTCTTCAAATTGTACTTAAGGATTCCGGTGCGAAATCCATATTTCGAATGTTGAAACCAGCTTAGCTAATCAACCGATATTTTGCTAGCATGAAGAGAGGTTCGATAGGTACTAAAAACTATAGCAATCCACCTTTGTTGACATAGATTTCACATTATAGTTCTAATTCACATCGTTTTGTGGCGTCCTTAAGTTTTCATCTAAAGCTTCTGTCGCTACCACCTTCCTTCTCCATTGATTCCAGTTACGGTGCTGAAGGAATATTTTCTACAATACACATTTTAATACAACAACCGGCGACTAATATAGAAGTAAACTTCCACTACATACTACTTGATTGACGGTTAATGAGTTTAAACGGGTTGCATTTGAAAATTATCGGAAATCTATGTTATTTCTTATGCACAAGACAAGTTTATCCTGAACTGTTGTGACCTTTCTCTGGAACTGTGAGAGAAAGATCACATCAAATATTTTGTGGGCCAGCAGTGCTTACGCAACGAGCCCTTTGCAGTTACTTCGAGTTATTACGAGCACCTTGGTGATAATGACGTGCTGTAGTGGTTTCCGCTGCCCTGCAGCTGAATTTCGGTCAGGGCAAAATGCAATTACGCTTCTCGTTTCAAGAAACCGATCAGATGTTACACAATTTGAACTTACACAACTTCTCGATTTCAAGTTCACATTTATTTCTTTCGTCACAGCGCCAGCATACAGTATACATTCAAATTATATTTTTTTATAACCACACAAGATAAAGAAAACTGCAGTTATAAGCTAGACATCTACCACGAATGACACGAAAGAAGAATGATCAGCAACAATAGTAAAATCAACATTTACAACTTCATTATTAGTATGTGAGAATTATTAAATTATTTCAACTAATAAATTCGCTAGCTCGATGGCATTGTCTGTGGCCAGAAGATTTACCAGGTTACGTTTTCCGCGCGTAATGGCCAGGAGTATAAATGCTGAATAGTATGTGTCTCTCTGCAGTTAGATAAAGTAGCTTGCTCAAAAAATTCGCTACTTACTCTTCCAGGTTTGCAGAAACTTCTTTCAGAGCTGCTATGGAATGCTACTCTTTTTTGGAAGCAAAGAAACTTCGAACATAGCTCTCTGTTATTCATGGAAGAGAGGAGTTCAGAAGCATACATGGAGCTTTGAGCTTTCTGGATTACATACGAGGTGCATTCAAGTTCTAAGGCCTCCGATTTTTTTCTCCGGACTGGAAAGAGATAGAAACATGCGCATTGTTTTAAAATGAGGCCGCGTTCATTGTCAATACGTCCCAGAGATGGCAGCACCGTACAGCAGATGGAATTTTACCGCCAGCGGCGAGAATGAGAACTGTTTTAAATACTTAAACTGGCGACGTTTTCTTTACTTGAACAGCATGCAATCATTCGTTTGCATGAAACCAATTGAAATTCATCGACAGTTGAAGGAGACATGTGGTGATGGAGTTATGGATGTGTCGAAAGTGCGTTCGTGGGTGCGACAGTTTAATGAAGGCAGAACATTGTGTGACAACAAACCGAAACAACCTCGGGCTCGCACAAGCCGGTCTGACGACATGACCGAGAAAGTGGAGATAATTGTTTTGGGGGATCGCCGAATGACTGTTGAACAGATCGCCTCCAGAGTTGGCATTTCTGTGGGTTCTGTGCAGACAATCCTGCATGACGACCTGAAAATGCGAAAAGTGTCATCCAGGTGGGTGCCACGAATGCTGACGGACGACCACACGGCTGCCCATGTGGCATGTTGCCAAGTAATGATGACGCGCAACGACAGCATGAATGGGACTTTCCTTTCATCGATTGTGACAATGGATGAGACGTGGATGCCATTTTTCAATCCAGAAACAAAGCGCCAGTCAGCTCAATGGAAGCACACAGATTCACCGCCACCAAAAACATTTCGGGTAACCACCAGTGCTGAAAAAATGATGGTGTCCATGTTCTGGGACAGCGAGGGCGTAATCCTTACCCATTGCGTTCCAAAGGGCACTACGGTAATAGGTGCATCCTACGAAAATGTTTTGAAGAACAAATTCCTTCCTGCACTGCAACAAAAACGGCCGGGAAGGGCTGTGCGTGTGCTGTTTCACCAAGACAACGCACCAGCACATCGAGCTAACGTTACGCAACAGTTTCTTCGTGATAACAACTTTGAAGTGATTCCTCATGCTCGCTACTCACCTGACCTGGCTCCTAGTGACTTGTGGCTTTTTCCAACAATGAAAGACACTCTCCGTGGCCGCACATTCACCAGCCGTGCTGCTATTGCCTCAGCGATTTTCCAGTAGTCAAAACAGACTCCTAAAGAAGCCTTCGCCGCTGCCATGGAATCATGGCGTCAGCGTTGTGAAAAATGTGTGCGTCTGCAGGGCGATTACGTCGAGAAGTAACGCCAGTTTCATCG
Source organism: Schistocerca americana (assembly GCF_021461395.2). Lineage (NCBI taxonomy): Eukaryota > Metazoa > Arthropoda > Insecta > Orthoptera > Acrididae > Schistocerca > Schistocerca americana. The sequence goes on along the minus strand of NC_060126.1, from coordinate 275,897,340 downwards.
ATTTCGGGTGAGTAGTTGATTAGAAAAAAAATCGGCCTTAGAACTTGAATGCCCCTCGTAACAGACAATCATCTTTGTGATACACTGAGCGAATCTGTGAAGCTCCTGAAAGCGATTACAATTCCATTTCCAATGGCCACATCAGAAGCAGAACGTTGTTTTTCTTCGCCGAAACGCATCAAAACCTTCTTGCGGAATACTATGGACCAAGAAAGACTGTCAGCACTCGCGATGTTCTCTATTGAACGAAACCTTGTTTCAGGAATTGCAGACTTCAATCAAAGAGTGACTGAAAGATTTGCAGATATGAAGGACAAAATCGAACGGCATTAACATCAGTCCTGCTGAAAAAGGTTAGTAAGGCATGCCTACCATTTTTTGATACATAGAGCTGCAGTTCATTTTAATTCCTTTTATTCTGCAAAAGTAATACACATTTTGGTTTTATTATGAGAAGATGCAGGAGTGACACGAGCGAGCGGTCTGTTTGTATCAGGCATTACAAAAACACGAGCAGTGTACTGATTTTCTCTCTTTTGTTGATGTTTTACTTCGTGAGCAAAGTGCACCACCATCTTCTTTGGTCACGAGCCGCCACTGGGCTAGGCAGTAGCCGAAATCTGGATTTGCGTAATAAAACCTGCAAAAAAGAGGAGACTGATTGCTGAGCTCTACAATTTATAAATCACATATCAGTCGCTGAGTGCACCCACTTTCCAAATGGTAGGTACCTGATTTTTGCAGTAGTTCCCCAATGTAGATAGACTAGAACCGAACGAAATTCTTCCCATGGTCCGTCTGGGATTAACTTTCCATGATATATTGGCCTTCATTATACCACATAGCTATCAAAAATTACACTACTTATCCTTCAACAATTACACTATTTAGCCATCAACAATTACAAAAAAGAGGTTTTTGTAGATAGAATTGAACTACTCTCTACAAACAATTCTATTATTAACCACTAAAAATGATCACCGCACCTTCTCTATAGGTCTGTGGTTAGATTTCGTAAACTGCTTACTAAAAGAAATCTAGTGTGACATCTAAGATCTGCCTTATCATTCTTTTTTAGAAGACCAGTAATACTTGTATCGAATCGTACCCCAAGCTTTCTCAGTTTTGAGATGAATTAATTGATCTCTATATTGCTCTAACTTGGAACAACCAAACATTAAATTATTAATATCACCAACGTCTGAATCATTCTATTCATAAATGTTTGAAGCTATACAAATGAGCGTGGAAGCTGCGGTTTCTGTGATCGTTATGTACCAGCTCCAGTAACATGGACTTTAATTCTAGGTTTTTGGTTGAGGGGCCCAACTGATTGTACGGGGCACAACAGAAATAACTCTCGTGTTTGAAGGGTTCGCTACTCGAACCGTATCTTGGGTACGGTGGTGGAAGGGCTTTGGTTGGTTACCTGTGGCGAAACCACTTTAAATGAAACTCCCCAGACTATCTGACTTCGTTATGGAAACGCTTTCAAGAACAATGAATGTGTAAAAACGAAAAAGTGGGTACTTCACAGGTGCTTAAGTATTGGCCGGCGCAGTTCTGTGTCTGATCGACCTAGCTGTCGGTTTCGCGCGTGAAGGTTACTGGACTACCGTTGAAAAGTAAAACCGCTCTGCAGAACGCGGAGCATAAGGTAGTCTGAAAAAGTGCAGACGCGCAGAGCCATCAATCGAACAGTCTCCAAAGCATTCCGCGTGCAAACGCACCGCTGTCCATGAGATTTCCGATCGAAGTATGTGGAGAATTCTCCGTCAGGGAACGACGATACCCGCCTGCGAAATGAAGTTAGCTCAAGGATTAAGCAGGAGGAACTGCTCAGAATGCGAGGCCTCTTGGCGGGAAGTTCAACATAGCAAGTGGACTTTAACCCAAATGAATACAGACTCATTTACAGACATTTTTCTCTTATTACGAGTATACAAAGACAATGCAGAAGGCAGATTTACCAAAGTTTATAAAACGATCGAGAACATCGAGTTCGCCACAACAGCTGGAGACAAGAAGAACCGCATACCAGTTAAGAGTGATGCTGCTACTGCACTTGTCGACGGACCTTGTGTTTCCTATGGTTGTAGACTTAAGTTTAGTATTGACATTAACGATGAGATCGTCTCTCGTGAGGAGTTAGTAGCGAGCGTCAAAGCAGGTGACCATCACGCAGTAATGGCATGGCTCGTATATTTTTAAGTCAGCAGCCTTGATTGATTTGATCCTGTCAGCCATCTTTCCTAAGCTTTTCATATTCGTATAAATGCTGTGTCCAGCATACTGTAGAATCTGTTTTGCGTATTCTAAAATTTGTCTGCCCTCATGATTATCCCCTGTACTGCACGTTCCAGCACCAAGTTCTCTATAATTGGATGCTGCAGCTGATGTCCCACAAAAAGAAAAAGGTATGCCTTGTTGGGGAAGATGGCCCACGGGGTGTGTTAAGCCGACTATCGGAAACGGTGTTCCACAACGCACGTACGCCCTTTTCCCTGCGGCTATGTGAGAGATGTGTTGTACTCGTATCTGACCAGTCTCTTTAGCAGCGCGCGTTAACACGCGCTTCCGCGATCGGGCAGGCGCTGACCCCGAATGGATTAACGACAAGGCCTCGTGTGGTGGTCAGCCTGGGTGTCGTTTTTAGGCGGTTTCCCTCGTCCGGATCGGTGAATACCGGACTGGTACTCCCGTCCTGCCTCAGTTACACGACTCGCGAACATTTCAAAAATGTTCTCGCACTCTCACATTGGATAATACTAGAAATTTACTGACGGCGTACACACATCCTGTCCCAGGGGAGACGAGGGGATGGGGAGGAGGATGGGCGGCGACAAGAAGTGTATCTACATCTACATCTACATGGTTACTGTGCAATTCACACGTAATTGCCTGGCAGAGGGTTCATCGACCCATTTTCCTACTACTTCTCTACCATTTCACTCTCGAATGGCGCGTGGGAAAAAGGAACACCCAAATCTTTCCGTTCGGGCTCTGATTTCTCATATTTTATTATAATGATCATTTCTCCCTACGTAGGTGGATGCAAACAAAATATTTACGCATTCGGAAGAGAAAGTTGGTGATTGAAAAAATTTCGTAAATAGATCTCGCCGCAAAAAAAACCGCCTTTGTTTCAGTGATTGCCACCCCAACTCGCGTATCATATCTGTGACACTCTCACCCCTATTGCGCGATAATACGAAACGAGCTGCCCTTCTTTGCACTTTTTCGACGTCCTCCGTCACTCCTACCTGGTAAGGATCCCACACAGCACAGCAATATTCCAGCAAAGGACGGACAAGTGTAATGTAGTGGGTTTGTCGCATCTTCAAAGTGTTCTGCCAGCAAAGCGCAATCTTTGTTTCGCCTTCCCCACAATATTATCTATGTGGTCTATCCAATTTAAGTTGCTCGTAATTGTAATTCCTACGTATTTAGTCGAATTGACAGCCCTTAAATTTGTGCGATTTATCGTATACCCAAAATTTATCGGATCTCTTTTAGTACCCATGTGGATGACCTCGCACTTTTCTTTGTTTAGTGCTAATTGCCACATTTCGCACCATAAATTCTCTCTAGATCATTTTGTAATTGGAATTGATCGTCTGATGATTTTACTAGACAGTAAATTACAACGTCATCTGCAAACAATCTAAGGGGGCTGCTCAGATTATCACCAAGATTATTTATACAGGGTGTTACAAAAAGGTACGGCCAAACTTTCAGGAAACATTCCTCACACACAAATAAAGAAAAGATGTTATGTTGACATGTGTCCGGAAACGCTTAATTTCCATGTTAGAGCTCATTTTAGTTTCGTCAGTATGTACTGTACTTCCTCGATTCACCGCCAGTTGGCCCAATTGAAGGAGGGTAATGTGGACTTCGGTGCCTGTGTTGACATGCCACACATTGCTCTACAGTACTAGCATCAAGCACATCAGTACGTAGCACCAACAGGTTGGTGTTCATCACGAACGTGGTTTTGCAGTCAGTGCAATGTTTACAAATGCGGAGTTGGCAGATGCCCATTTGATGTATGGATTAGCACGGGGCAATAGCCGTGGTGCAGTACGTTTGTATCGAGACAGATTTCCAGAACGAAGGTGTCCCGACAGGAAGACGTTCGAAGCAATTGATCGGCGTCTTAGGGAGCACGGAACACCGCGAGCCTATGACTCGCGACTGGGGAAGACCTAGAACGACGACGACACCTGCAATGGACGAGGCAATTCTTCGTGCAGTTGACGATAACCCTAATGTCAGCGTCAGAGAAGTTGCTGCTGTACAAGGTAACGTTGACCACGTGACTGTATGGAGAGTGCTACGGGAGAACCAGTTGTTTCCGTACCATGTACAGCGTGTGCAGGCACTATCAGCAGCTGATTGGCCTCCACGGGTACACTTCTGCGAATGGTTCATCCAACAATGTGTCCATCCTCATTTCAGTGCAAATGTTTTCTTTACGGATGAGGCTCCATTCCAACGTGATCAAGTTGTAAATTTTCACAATCAACATGTGTGGGCTGACGAGAATCCGCACGCAATTGTGCAATCACGTCATCAACACAGATTTTCTGTGAACGTTTGGGCAGGCATTGTTGGTGATGTCTTGATTGGGCCCCATGTTCTTCCACCTACGCTCAATGGAGCACGTTATCATGATTTCATAAGGGATACTCTACCTGTGCTGCTAGAACATGTGCCTTTACAAGTACGACACAACATGTGGTTCATGTACGATGGAGCTCCTGCACATTTGAGTCGAAGTGTTCGTACGCTTCTCAACAACAGATTCGGTGACCGATGGATTGGTAGAGGCGGACCAATTCCATGGCCTCCACGCTCTCCTGACCTCAACCCTCTTGACTTTCATTTATGGGGGCATTTGAAAGCTCTTGTCTACGCAACCCCTGTACCAAATAAAGAGACTCTTCGTGCTCGTATTGTGGACGGCCGTGATACAATACGCCATTCTCCAGGGCTGCATCAGCGCATAAGGGATTCCATGCGACGGTGGATGCATGCATCCTCGCTAACGGAGAACATTTAGAACATTTCCTGTAACAAAGTGTTTGAAGTCACGCTGGTACGTTCTATTGCTGTGTGTTTCCATTCCATGATTAATGTGATTTGAAGAGAAGTAATAAAATGAGCTCTAACATGGAAAGCAAGCGTTTCCGGACACATGTCCACATAACACATTTTCATCCTTTGTGTGTGAGGAATGTTTCCTGAAAGTTTGGCCGTACCTTTTTGTAACACCCTGTATAAATCAGGTACAGCAGAGGGCCTTGCGGAACGCCACATATCACTTCTGTTCTACTCGATGATTTACCATCTATCACTACGAAATGTGACCTCTCTGAGAGGAAATCACGAATCCAGTCACACAACTGAGACAATACTCCATATGCACGAAATTTGATTAATAGTCGCTTGTGAGGAACGGTATCAAAAGCCTTCTGGAAATCTAGGAATATGGAATCGATCTGAGATCCCTTGTCGACAGTGCTCATTACTTCATGGGAATAAAGAGCTAGCTGTGTTGCACAAGAACGATATTTTCTGAATCCGTGTTGGTTATGTATCAATAAGTCATTTTCTTCAAGGTGATTCATAATGTTCGCGCACAGTATATGCTCCAAAATCCTACGGTAAATTGAGGTCAGTGATATGGGTCTGCAATTCAATGGGTTACTCCCATTTCCTTTCTTGAATATTGGTGTGACCTGTGCTACCTTCCAGTCTTTAGGAACAGACCTACAGACCTTTTGTCAAGTGAGCGGTTGTATATGATTGCTAAGAAAGGCGCTATTGTGTCTGCATACTCTGAAATGAACCTGTTTGGTATACGATCTGGACCGGAAGACTTACCTTTCTTAAGTGATTTGAGTTGTTTCGCAACACCTAAGATATCTACTTTTATGTCACCGGCAGTCGTACATTATTACCATCGGAAAATCCATAATGAAATGCCGACAACGTGATATACGGTGTAAGGCCACGAAAAGGAAGGCACACCTTATCTATATTTGAAGAAAGTAGGTGACTGTAACGGAAGCATGCACGGTGTCATGTTTACATAGTATAATACTGATGCCGGATCCCGCGTCCGGCCATCCTGATTTAGGTTTTCCGTGATTTCCCTGAATCGCTCTAGCAAATGCCGGGATGGTTCCTTTGAAAGGGCACGGCCGACTTCCTTCCCCGTCCTTCCCTAATCCGATGAGATCGATGACCTCGCTGTCTGGTCTTCTCCCTGAAACAACCCAACCAACTGATGCCGGTACATAGCCTACTCGTCTCAAATATCACCAAAGGGATCGCCCAGCTTAATGTCCCCATCTGACAGATAGATCACCATCAACAGTAACACATGCCGCCATTTCCTGAGACTTTGAGGACAGTTTCGGAATTTATCCAGGACACTGTTGCAAACACTGGTGATCAGGAACTTACGTCTTCTACCTCTCTTCCCCTTACTGGCCAATTAATGGTAGTGAAAATGTCATCCATTACCAGGATTCGAACCGGCTTACCTCCAAACAGACCGTCACCACACAGACATATGCTAACGACCTCGGTTACAGAGGCAATAATATCCCACTGACCTCTCCCTTCCTCTGGTACGGGTCTTTATGAACTTCCCTCGTTCATTCTTCCTAGCAGTTGTTGAGTCCCTATTTTATTTGTCCACTTCATTTTTCACGTCTTTCGAGAGCACATTTTAAATGCTTGCAAATTCTTCCTTACAACATGTCTTGTAGATCTTCATTACATCTAGTCGGAAGGGCTGCATCATCTGTGAATTCTAATTTTTTGGAAATTTGTGGTAAGATCTTATGGGACCAAACTGCTGAGGTCAGCGCACCCTAAGCTTACACACTACTTAACCTAACTTAAACTAACTTACGCTTAGGACAACACACACACCCATGCCCGAGGGAGGACTCGAACCTCAGACAGGGGAGTCGCGCGAACCGTGACAAGACGCCCCATAGACCGCGCGGCTGCCCTGCGCGGCATGCGAACTCTTGCAGTGACATCTATACCCTTTGCACTTATAATTCTCCTTCTCTTCCTTCATCTCTTTTTTTCGACGTACAAGTTGAATAACAGAGCTTATAAACCACGACATTGAGTCATACCCTTAAAAACTTGCGTTTCTTGAACTTTTACTTTTTTGACCATTAAGACTGTGTGCAAAACCAGGACAAGAAGTAGGATACCTCCGTTCGCTAGACGCATGGTTGTCTATTGATCCATTCGAGCAAGCCTCAGACTCAACAAATTCATCTTGTTATTTTTCTCCCTCTTTTGTTCGTGATACACAGATATTCGGGTTAGAGTTATGGTCAGACAAATATTTTTTATTTGTTACAATTGATAGTCCCCTTTTTCGTTTATATGGAGCAAGTGCAACAACAATGGGTGATGTGACGCCTTTCGACACATTTCACAAAAAAAATAAATATCGGAAAAGACGTTGCTATAAAAATTGCCAGTTATCAACATGTTTTTTATCATGCTTCCTTCCATGATGTAAACCTGCACTTTTGGATATTCATCCGTTTGAAAACCTCACATAAAAGCACTTCTAAATCTTTTCATCATCCCCATGATGGAAATTGATATCATCCTGGGTGTGTGGAATATAAAGCTCGCCACGTCCATGTGATTCGATAACCCACGTGTGCCTCCTGGATCGTCCCAAATGGAGAGCCCTCTGGGAGTCCAGTATGAGTTCAATGGGTACGTGTCTGGTGAATCCGGTTTTCCTGAGCTGGGAACCGGTGAGAGCCACCAGTCCTACGTAAACGTAAGTTCCGGGCATGCTTCAGCGACCACCGTGCAAAGCGACAGTGGAACACTGCGTGTCACGGGGAATGGGGATCTGGATTTAACTGTCCGGGTCGCAAACCTCCCTAAAAAGTATAAGAGCTGCACGAGTCCATTTCAATAAAATTTTTCTGGACATATGATCTCTTCGTGATATGTGATAACACTGCTAACGTTTCGGCTGGTATTGCAGGCAGCCTTCATAAAAGTGACTATAAGAAAATAAAAAATAAAAAAATATAGAAAATGCTTAGCCTCAAGATACGCTGCTCCAAAAAGGTGCATATGATTACTGAGGTGAAAAAGTTGTTAGTGGGCAACCTTTGGTGCTGTTCCTCATCTGCTGTACAAGGCTTATTCAGGATAGAGGGGCTCTGTCTCGGTGGGCTCCTTTTATCCTTGCTGCTTGTGGGGCGACAACTGAATCCATTAATTCTTTAAAAAACACTCCAACTGGACCGTGTGGGCCACTTGAGAGCACTCACGCCCAACCCAACAAGAGAATCCTGAGCACTATCCTATGAAATAAGGAACAGTTACAGTGTCTAGTGTACACAGCATGCCAGGTTGCCTGATACCGTATTTTAGTTCTCGATAACCGGTATTTTTCAGTATTTGTTTGGCCTCGGTTATAACAGGTATTTTTTGTTTTTTACCAACAACCGAGTCAAAATACCGAAATATCAATTAGCCATAGAAGCAGTGCAAAAGTTTTTTTTAAATAAACCTGTTTTCTTAAAAAAAAGATTAATTTTCATTAGTTACATTTGCACTCCTTTGAAATATTGCGTTGTAAGAGAATCGGAAAAGTGATCTGTGCTATTTAATAACAAGGCCGACAGAAACGAGCAATTAACACATGGCATAAGAATTGGTATAGCATTGCTGAGACAATAAATACCATTTTCCCGTGTGTCGTGGCTTAAGGTATGCACGTACGTGCAGTGTGTAAGATCTTCCTCCCGCATGGTCGCTGTCGTCGCCAGATATCGGTTGGATTGTAGAATGACACCAACCCTAGTCTGGAATTTTTTTATGAAGTGACGTAGCAATGGAGTACAATGCTTCATTTCATTTAAAAGAGTAAAGATTTTTTTGCCATTTGTACGAAATAATAAAACAGGAAGGAAATTACGGTAGCAGCAATAAGCTAATTCACTCACAGTATACAATAAAAATAGAAAGTAGCTGATCTGCTTTCTCAGCCTACATAATGTGCCTTTATCTGCTTGTAGCACTTGAAAACGGACAGAGTAGCACGAAAACAGAGTTCTTCGACGCCAATTTTGACGCTGTAGCACTGAATATTCGTAATGCCCAAATTGTGGTATGATCCCATATTAAAACACGAGTTTTTACCAGAGTTTCAAAAAATTAGAATCAATAGGAGAATACTGCCAATTTTTTGTAGCATTCAACCACATATCACACCCGAGGAAAGCAGCGACCGGTAGACGGGCTGTTTTCTTTTATTTGTCTACTTAATTTAATATTTTGATTCTATATATCCTGAAACTCAGAGAGTAAAAATTTTTCAATCTTTGGTCGATTTTTACGTTTCTTACAGGAAATAATAGAAATAAAAAATCGAAAATCGGTTATTTCAAAAACCGGTTATTTTGTACGGTTTTAACACTCAAGGTAAACTGGCATGGAAAAATACAACGCCACCGAAAACCGGTTGTTTCAGCGATAACCGCCATCCCTAACTCAGTGGTCGCCGTGCTTCTGCCACGCAGTAGACGGAGTGTTCACATGGTCGTCCAGTTCCGGACTTCGCCTTTAACGTTATGTAAGATCGTGGTACTAGCGCAACTCTGTGGTTTTTCCTTTTCTTTTTTTTTTTTTTTTTTTTTTTTTTTTTTTTTTTTTTTTTTTTTTTGCTGTTGGGAATGTAACCTGATGCTTTTTTTTTTTTTTTTTTTTTTAATGAAACCGGTCGTAACACGAGAAATGTGCATCAATACAGCTGTGGTAGTTTCTTATTAACATTAGCCAGAACCAGTCGCGGAGCTCAAGATAAATAAGCTTTTCTGGTGGTTAATCATGACCCCTCCAAATATTGAAAATGCTGAAACGCAGCACATTAACAAAACTAAGCAAGTGGAACCGGATAGAACTGCTTAATAAACGACTGGGCGGGATCCAAGGCTGCACCTCTGTGCGAAGAAGATTCTCTGCTCTTTCCTTCCATAAAAAATTATGCTCTTGCTGAAGATTCGCTCTGTAGCATGTGTTCAGTGAAACTTGGTGCTACTTAGTGCAGTAAAACAAACTATCAACAATGCTAACTCTCCAAACTCGCTGCTCCAAGTACACATCTCTTCTGTTATTAACATTCGATTCTTTACGTCTGATACAGCTCCGTTTGACCACTGTAGCAGTTCTCATTTCCACAAAATAACCTTGCAGTTGCTGCTCAGTACACTGCAGATAGTGATTGGCTATATTAATTTAAATTTCCTTCATACTCGAGTCAATCAGTGCAAGTCTTTGAAAGCCAGGAAACTCTACACGTGGTCACAAGTGGTCTGCTACCGCTAACTTGTGGCTATAGGCTTGTGTCTCGAAGTTATTTAACACTAGCCAGGGCACGCCTTTAGCTAAACGAATGCTATGGACGCGAACAGAAAACGCCCACTAGCTTTAGCTCAGCAGCTGTTCGAGGTATACTTTTAACATCAATGCGCGTTAGTGGATAGACTGGAGTGCCGAAAATTTGACGTCTCACTGACCCACTTTCGACTTCAGGCAAAGAACTATAGGCTTCGAACTTTCCCACCTACAACGAAGATCTCTTTAATATAATTTTCGGGCATCACATGGAGTTTTCGAGGACCTTCCATACAAATGGGGCTAAATCTCAAGTCTTTTGTGTGACCGTGATGCTCTGCGCCATAGAATGGGCCATATCAAATGTCGAATCGAAACACCTTCAGCCGTTTAAATTTCCAGTTGTTATTTTATTTTATTTGCACAATCCGTTTCAACGCTACATTACGCCTTCTTCAGGCCCCTGTATAAAGATGACAATGATAACAGCGTGAACACGCATAACAAAACGGGTGGTGTCAGTATTATATACAATGGTAATATCTAGTAAAATATAACAATGCCAAACTGTACAGGGAGTACCATCTCAGCTAAAGTAAGGAACAAAACGAGAGAACAGTTGCACACTCTGTTAATATAAAATAGAGAACGAAATATGTATGACGTATTATAGTAAAAAAGAACTTACTCAACGGTCAATATTGCGTGTTATGCACAGATAACGACGGTGTGATGCTAATATTAATGCCTGTAAGCCGCGCGGGGTAGCCGCGCGGCCTTGGGCTCCTTGTCACGGTCCGTGCTGTTCCCCCCGACGGAGATTCGGGTCCTCCCTCGAGCATGCAAGTGTGTGTTGTCCATAGCGTAAGTTAGTTTAAGTTAGATTAAGAAGTGTGTAGGCTTAGGGTCCGATGACCTCAGCACTTTTGGTCCCACAAGATCTTTTTTTTTTTAAAAAAAAAAAAAAAAAAAAGCCTGTGAAACGTCTGGAGCAAAACGGTCACAGTCATATACTGATAAGAGTGCAAACTAAAAAAACTAAAGCTATAACATTTATTCGTATGTTGTTACATAAAAAAACTAAACTCCTCCCGCGCACGCCATGAAGGCCCAGCGGTACCGACCGGCCGCCGTGTCATCCCCAGCCCACTGGCGTCACTGGATGCGGATATGGAGGGGCATGTGGTCAGCACGCCGCTCTCCCGGCCGTATGTCAGTTTACGAGACCGGAGCCACCACTTCTCAGTCAAGTAGCTCCTCAGTTTGCCTCACAAGGGCTGAGTGCACAGCGCTTGCCAACAGTGCTCGGCAGACCGGATGGTCACCCATCCAAGTGCTAGCTCAGCTCGACAGCGCTTAACTTCGGTGATATGACGGGAACCGGTGTTACCACTGCGGCAAGGCCGTTGGCTGTTGTATACAAGTAAAACATAGAACACTGAGGTTCAACACCATGTTAACTGTCTGTATCACCATGTTCCATATACTAATAATATTTAATAAAACAAGAAAATAAAGTCATGTCAATGCAGTCTGTCAATCACAGATTCATAAGTCGCGCGGAGTGGCCGTGCGGTTAGAGGCCCCTCCAGCCGGAGGTTCGAGTCCTCCCTCGGGCATGGGTGTGTGTATTGTTCTTAGCATAAGTTAGTTTCAGTTAGCTTAAGTAGTGTGTAAGTTTAGGGACCGATGATCTCAGCAGTTTGGTCCCTTAGGACTTCACGCGCATTTGAACAGTTGAACAGATTCACAAGGTGCCACCTATTTAATAAAGAAAAATTTTTAATCATCCAAACTGTGAATCTAATCTAATATGCCGTAAAGGATTCCCACCAAACAGGAAGTACTGAAATATGCGGGATTGTCGTAAGCAACTTTATCATGAAAGTGGAAGGCCTGCTGTTAGGCAGGCGTGTGGCTAGGTGATGTTCCGAACTATGAATTAAGTCTAAAGAAGAGTACTGCAACAGATACGCAGTAAGAAAGACATTCATGTCAATCAGAACACCCAAAGAGCGTAGTCCTATATGACATGTAGCCCTTAAGCAGGGTAAGACAAAGAAAACACGACCAGGAAAACAATTAGAAAACAATGCATAATATGGCAGCTGGTACCTTCATGAGCAGATGATTAATTGAGAAAACAGATGTCAACGAATGCACCAGAACACTATGCCGGGCGTTATCAAGGCAATAGAGGTACAGTGCGCAATCTGGACAACTAATAAAAGTGTAGAGGCGTGTAACTTAACAGCCATCATGTACCATCAATCGACATTTTATACTGAACAGCCGAGACTCCGCAACCATTTGTATAAATATAAACTTACGGGGAATAGGCCATATTGTGAATGGCTGGAATGTCCGATTGTATCCAAGATAAAAATATATACGAACTGAGGGATGTTGCAACTTCCTGAATGAATGGTTTAAACATTAATATTTAAGAATTACGCTTGTTGTCCACATTTCTTAATCCACTGTGAACCTTTTAGTGGAAATTTATTGTTCATTTTATTGTTATTTTTAATATTTTTATAGTCCATTTTAAAGTTATTTGTATTGTTGATTTTAATGTTCGCTCATATGCTTATCTTATTGTTCGCTTTCTTGTTTCTTTTTATTGGCTCTTTTTACAGTTCGTTGCGTTGCACATTGCGCTGTTCATTTTATTGCATATTTCTATTGTACAGCTACTACGTATAAAACGTGATGTACTTGTTTTTCTCTGCCTCTCAGCTGGAGTACCTTGAATGTCCAGTGTACCGTAAATGTCCAAGTGTTAACGAGAAACGATATACATACGCCGGCTCGAATCGTCGGTTCAATATGTATCTTCGGCAACGAGACTTATAGCGGTGTTCAGGTGATGGCTGAGGGTAACTCTCTAGAAGATAGCACGGTAGAACATCCGAGAAGAAAAAATGGCTCTGAGCACTATGGAACTTAACACCCCTAGAACTTAGAACTACTTAAACCTAACTAACCTAAGGACGTCACACACATCCATGCCCGAGGCAGGATTCGAACCTGCGACCGTAGCAGTCGTGCGGCTCCGGACTGAGCGCCTAGAACCGCTAGACCACCGCGGCCGGCCATCCGAGAAGAATTAAAATGACATATTCACTAGAAAAATCTCCGACTGCATAATAACAGATTGGTCACTCACTTGGCTGTTGCATCTGTGAGCGGAGCAGGTGAAGAATGACTGTCTGTATGGCTGCATATGTACTGCTAATTAGGACCGTTGATAAAACATCAATATATCAGTATTCTTTTCACAAAATATCGATGTATACGGCGGTACCTTTCTCAAGGTATACGATATATCAATGCCGATATGGCAATATCGAGTGCCGCTATTTTTGAAAACTGTCGGTAAATATCTCAAAATAATTCTTTTGAAATTGTAGTAGAACATAATTTTACTCTCACTGTGTGAAGGAGTCTAACTACTGTTTGAGCTTTCATAACGTCCAGTCTTTCTCTCTCTGTATGTAAAGCAAGTATAGGTGGCACAAAGTACATGCAGTTACCATTGTTACTAAAGTGATTATTACAAAGAGTGAACGTGCATCGTTTTCCTTTCAGTTCTTCCTGTAAGGGGGATTGGGAGGCCGCTAACTTGTTGATGTACGTAATATCTAATAATTAATTAATACTTAAATACCCAGTTCTACAAGCGGCAGTTTATTTACATTGTGCAGGCGATATTTTTATAGGCCAGTACGTCGATATTTTTTCCGTCGATATATAAATATGCCGGTACTTTATTCGATATGTAGCGGGCCGGGCATTTTTTTTAAATATCGATATACCGGATTTCCTATATTTTTAAAAAATTATCAATAGCCCTACTGCTAGTCTTTTATGGCGATTGCACAAAATTCACTATCGAGTCACATTATTACGACCACTGACTACATGTGATGTTTTGAGGCGACAGCTTACAGAGGCACATGGTGGGTGTGCAGGGAACAAGCTTTGTCCAGTACATAGACTGCAGTGGGTAAGGAGCAAGGCGTGGCAAACTAGTTTCACCTACCTCACGCGGTGCTGACCTTACATAATTACCTTCAGTGAATTTCACATTGAGTGTCAGTACGAAAGTGGAAGTGACGTACTGAGGTACAGAATCTTTAAATTCTATGTGAAGGTGCCTTATTCATACACATGTTTTCCATAATGCTGTTCATTACTATCATTTCCATAACATCTCTAATTATTTTCCATACTTTTACGCGGAATCATAGGTAGCTCCTACATTGGGGCTAGGATTACTTCATCGCACATTTTAAAACGAACAAGCCAGACAGCGTAACATGATATTCACAGCTACTTCGATACTACTCTACTAGACACAGTATTGCTATTGTTAGATCTGCGAAGCTGGCATCGCCAGAGGCAATCACTTGACTCCATTCGGAGAGAAACGATCGCTGAATACCGGCAGCGCAACTGCCAGATACCAACTGCTGTGTGCAGAAGTCTGGCCCAACACTGAATGAAGAACATAGTTGCCTAGAAAAATGGCAACACTGAGGCCTAGCAATAGTAGCGTAAGCAAAATAGAACCAAATGACTGGTCGCGGCAGACGGACCAACACTGGCCAAGTATCATATAGAATCAAAGTCTTCCAATTATTACCCATTCAGAAATGGTGAGCCCAGCGATCAGGTGCGTATGGTACTTGAAAAGCTGGTCGCACGTATTTACTTATTAGCTATCTCGCTCTCACCCGCACCGTCCACTAGCTGTCAAATACCCCGAATATCTTTGGAAATCTTACATCTCCCGTGAATCTGAACAGAAAAAAGTCCTATTTCATCATTTCTTATCACAGATTGCTGTTTCTTGTTTTTACAGTATTTCCCATTCCAAGGTAGCTCTAATAGATGCCCTCTCTGTGACCCAGACTTTTAAGGCGACATTTGACCATATCGTCGCTCACCCCACATTATTCTTTCTATGGATCAAGCTCCCATTATACCACTTCATCTATTTCCACAACTCGGCCATGAGACCACCTCATTCCCAACTCCCACTCACACAATGAAGGATCTCCAAAACCCCACAATCCCCTTTGGAAACACAGAAAGCCATCTATAGCGTTCTCCATCCATTCGTCTTCATTTGCCACTCTTCCTTCGCTATGGAGCCTTACAATAAATCGGTGGGGTTTCCAGACCTGGCGCTTCCAACAAGAATTCCTGGGGATCATACCTGACTGATCCGGAAGCAACATCTCTCAAGGTGCATCAGTCACAGACCCTGGCGAAGAGATGAAGTGTGTCTGCTCTAGTTTTATAAAGCTCTCATGCGATCCCAGCTAGAATGAAAATCCCTGATGTGTGGATTAGCGAGAGCTAAATATCTGAAAATACCGACTGTAACCACTAAGAGGGGTTGGGTTGCCCACAAGCAGCCAGAGGAATGGCCCAATATTTTGTGCAGAGGCTTGTGAATTGCTATTACCCAGGCAGCTCGTTTTACATCTGGCACACGAGTACTCGTTTTTCTTTTGCCATCAGTCTTCCATTAGACTGAAAACCCAACAGTACACAAATGTTTGTAAAACACCGGCCTGTAGAAAACCATTTGGTGCCACGCGAGCCAAGACACTGTGACACCAGATGCAGAGCAGAAATCAGGTCTCGTACAAGTACGGAACCGAATGGCGCCCTAGGGACTGACGATGCTGGAATAATTTTGGAGCAACTGGTGTACAGAAGCCGATATGCTTTATTCTTCTGCAATCGAATCTTGTGCTCAGTCTCTAATTAGCTCATCGCTGACTGGACGTTAAACCTTCGCTCTTCTTTCTCTCTTTCTTTCATTTAATGTGATTAGGTGCTAATGACCATGGTCTTGTGCACCTGTGATCAATCCTCAGATAAACAGCGTGACTATTACAGCACCATACTGTTTTGCAGCATTGACGAATTATGTAAAACTAAACTACACTTACAGCGAAAATGTACTTAATTCATTAGACAAAATATTGAAGGCAACTGGCATATCTTGTGATCTGTCAAAGGCATTTGACTGTGTAAATCACAACATGCTTTTAATCCTTTCATGGATAAAATTCATTTTTTACAGATTTTTAAAATATTAAGGTGATAACAGTTTCTTTTCAGTCCCATTATTACATTTTCACCACCAAAATATTTTTTAAGTTCTCCATTTTTTTTACAACAGGAAGTGGGACACACATGTCCCATGAACCAACGCAAGATACCTTTTCTGCTGACTGACTGATTTTGTAATTTTATTTTTTTTTAGCCATAAACAGGATTTTGCAGAGAATAAAATAACTATAAATTATACATGCATGTAATCTTTTTATTTGTGTAGAGCCAGTGTAAAAAATATTCATTACATTTCAATTTTCATGATACATGATCAATACTTACAAAACTTTACATGCTATGAAACTTGGAAAAACATGGTGTGACACAGCATGGTACACCACAAGCAGTGCAGACAACTTTTGTTCTCTTCTCTTTAGAGTTTGTGCTGCACAATCTGCATCGCTACCTAGTGGTTTGCTTACGTTCACGAGCCGGACGTCATCTGGCACACTAGAGGCTCGTCTCTTTGCTGGGAAGAAAGTGGGCATTGATCCCCTCTTTTTCCTGGATGAATACTCATTAATCAATTGTCTTGCTAATCTTTACAAATAATGTCTGCTGGGACACATGTGTCACACTAATTTTATTTCGATTATAAGATAGTACAGTCGCTGAGAAGTACATTCCACACTGTATTTGTACTAAAAAATGATTATTAAGTTAATAATAAGATGAATTACTTACTTCAGACATCGCTGGAAAGTGAGAAATGATGAAAACTGAAGAATGACACAAATAAGTGGCGTTGCAGCGGCCATATATACACGCCAGTCAACAAAAGTAGTCACCGCTTCTCTATTGCCATTGCAGTGCTGTCCCGATCTTTTTCTTAGGTTCAGTACAGTCGTCCCTAGATGGCAGCACCGTGCAGAGCTGGGTAACGTACATCCCGACACTCGAACTGGCGCTCAAAGTTAGTGGGACATATATGACCCATCAACCACGAAAGGGTTAAGTAAATTAGAATATTATGGTGCAACAGGAAATGCTGCAATATTTCTCTGGCAGGAAACAAAGGGTGTTATTAGGAAAGAGACGTGTATTAAGCTATCAGGCATCATCCAGCTGGGAACTAATTACATGTGGGGTCCCACAAGGTTCCATCTTAGGGCCCTTACTTTTTCTTGTGTATATCAGTGACCTTTCATCAGTAACATTGCTAGGTGCTAGGTTTGTTTTGTTTGCCGATAATACAAACATTGCAATAAACAGCAAGTCAAGTGTAGTCTTAGAAAGATCGGCTAGTAAAATATTCGGTCTAAGGCGCTGCAGTCATGGACTGTGCGGCTGGTCCTGGCAGAGGTTTGAGTCCTCCCTCGGTCATGGGTGTGTGTGTTTGTCCTTAGGATAATTTAGATTAAGTAGTGTGTAAGCTTAGGGACTGATGACCTTAGCAGTTAAGTCCCATAAGATTTCACACACACACACACACACAAATAAAATATTTATTGACATTAATCACTGGTTCCTAGCCAATTCTTTGTCACTAAACTTTGAAAAAAAAAACACACTACATGCAGTTCAGAACTTGTAAGGGGTGTCCCACGAGTATATGCGTAACATACGATGACAAGCAGACAGAAGAAGTGGACAGTGTTAAATTCTTGGGATTACAGGTCGATAATAAATTCAACTGGGAGGAGCGCACCACAGGACTGCCGAAGCGTCTTAACAAGTCTCTATTTACAATGTGGATCGTTTCAGACATAGGGGATATAAAAATGAAAACTCTGGCATACTATACTTACTTTCATTCTATAATGTTGTATGGGATTAATCATTTAGTGTAATACATCAAGCCAAGCTAAAAGTTTCCGGGTACAAATACGTGCAATAAGAGTTATATGAGGTGTGAACTCAGGAACATCCTACAGAAGCCTATTTAGGGAACTACAGATACTAACTACTGCTTCCCAATATATTTATTCCTTAATGATATTTGTCACCAAAAATATATAACTTTTTCAAACCAACAGCTCAATTCACGGAATCAATACTAGAAATAAGAATAATCTTCACAAGGATTTAAAGTCACTTACTCTTGCACAAAAAGGTGTGCATTATTCAGGAACACACATTTTCAGTAACTTGCCAGCACCCATAAAAAGCTTAACAACCAATGAAATTCAGTTTAAGAGAAGCCTAAAGGATTTATTGGTGGCCAACTCCTACTCCACTGATGATTTTCTCAGTAGAACCAACTGATTTGTGTATATACAATCTAACTTCAGCATCATTTCAGTGCAGTAATGTGTTAATTGTAAATAAGTATTTAATAGTTTTATTATATGTTTATTACCTTATAAATAAAAAAAACATTTTTTAATTTTAAATTCAGTGCATTTATGCGATCTTAGTAAATGAGTGTTTGTAAAATGATTCTTTCATATAGTGTTCATTAAAAAAATGACGATCATTCCACTTGGGAGCTGTGGAAGGTACATTAGCTTATTTGTTTCAGTTGTAAATATTTGTCATGTATTATTGTTTTCCTGACATGTTCTACATTCTGGAGGACGTCCTCACTACGGATCAATTGGAATGAAAGTAAATCTAATGTCTAAAACTATACTCTGATTCCCACTTACTCCCCCCATGTATTGTAACGAATTATGACAGCAAGACACAGTATTGGAAATTTCTGCTGTGGCTGTTATGGTGCCCGGCTTGCCACCTCTTGCATTTTCTGCGCGGCAGTCTGCCAACACAAAACCTGCAAACGTAGTGGGCTTGTACGCTATCTCGCGGGAGACTACTCCGCGCTGAAGAGATAGGCACGTCCTCACTCCAAGGTGCCGCGATACGACGCTTCTGCCTGTAGCTTGGAACCGCACCACCGACTTGGAGAAGTACAAAAGACGCGTTCCGAAAACAATGCCTCTGAAACGAAACGATTCATCTGTCATCAGCATGACTCGGTAACATTGTACGTTCTCTCTTTCTCAACTCGCCAGTGTTCCTGACAGTGGCAAACCAGAAAAACAATTTACGTAAGCCACTGATGGATAGATTAACAGACAGAGTTGCTAAGCTTTCCCAACAAAAACAGGTATCCGCTTTAATCGCAGGCTATACTTTAACTGTCAGGATGCAGTTCAATTATTTCATTTTCGCTGGTCATCTAAAGAAGCTCAAGACAAAGACTAATTTTTGCGATTAACAATAACCCATCACCGTACTTAACGTAATCGTGTGATGAGAATTAAAGACATACCGAAGAATAGTAAAACAGGAATGGCTAGAGGAAAAACCAAGACTGTAGAAGCACGTATGACTCTGAAAAAGACAGGTGTTACAGATAGGAAACATAAAGAAACCTTCGGATGAACGAGAAACAGCGTTATGAATATCAAAAACTCAGATTTGAACCCCGTATTAAGCAAATAAGTGAAGGATTAAAGTTGTAAGGAATATATAAAAGAGCAATACAAGGTACAGAAACGTGAAGACAGTATGATAGAAACGGAAGAAGAAATGGTCGAAGGTAAGACGATGGCTGACATGCTGCGAATAATTTGACACAGCACTGACAGACTGAAGTCGAGACAAGACACCTGGAGTATCCTTTGGGATAACGGAACACTATAGAAGCGCTCCACCTGGAATGCGGACGTTAAATACCTTCAGACATCAAAGATAATGTAATGAGCACAGTACGACAGAAGGCAGGTACCGACATGTGTATTGCCTAATCGTCAATGTAATAAGTCGTGGTAGCAAAACACTAATAGGAATTATTTATAGAAAAATTGGAAAGATTGGTAGAAACCGAGCTCGGGGAAAATCACTTTAGTAATAAATATATTGCAGCCAAGTAGCCATAAAAGCTCTAAGACTAAGTACAACTGTAACAGGCCAAGAAAATGGAAATTTTACACATTGTGGTTTGCATAGTCACTTACTGTCAGTGTCCTTTTAATGCAGCAGAGTTCCGTATGGAAACATTGGCATATTCGGTTACACAGGTTACACTTGCACATTGCATTAGGTTCACAACAGTCTTATATTTAGTGGCAAATCAAGAACTGGCTACATTAAACCGGTTCAAGTTGATGTAGATTTTAATTGTTACACAGAAAAGAAGAAATCTGAACAAGGTAGACTACTTTACAGAGCTGTATGAAACTAGTTTTCGAACTGAAGACCACAGCAACAACTTCGCAATATTTCTTAACATTAACAGAGAATGTACTTACATTCAGATAAGAATATGGATGAGTGAGTTAAGGCACCTTTGAATGCATTGCTACTATTCAAACTCCTATCTACACGTGCATCCAAAATTTTAGATAAATTCTGGACTGATTATTAATTCTTGAAAGTTAATTACTTTCGTGATTTGCGTTGTACCCATGGATTTTCAGTGATTAATTTGATTCAAAACAACAGACGCATATTATATTTCAATGCCCTTCTTTGGGCTATGCGACCGCAAATACTTCGAAGCATTGTTAAGTATTCACAGTGACAGTGCGTATTATCAGACGGAGTGTTACGATAAAGAAATGCAGGGTAATCGCGACAACGTGACAGAAATTTGAATGCTGCGTTTTATCGTCGTCTTTAAATCTGACTCCAAGGCGAAGTGGCGCAGTGGTCAGCACAAGCGCCATCCAGATTTAAGTATTCCGTGGTTTTCTTAAATCACGTAAGGCAAGTGATAGGCTGATTCCTTTGAAAAGTCGCACCATACTCCCTTCAACAGTCCATGATAGGGCTCCGTCTCTGATGACCTCGTCGTCGACGAGACATTAAACCCTAACCTTTCTTCATTGTTTTATCTTTTTCGTATTGTGCTCCTACTGCTAATCGATATCACCACACAAATACCAAAAGTTCATTTGTTGAGCTCTAAACAGCTTCCTAGAAGCATCTAAATTTACATATACATACACATACTCACTCTCGAAGCTACAATACGCGGCATGAAGGAGCGTACCTTATACCACTGCTAGTCACTCCCTTTCCTGTTAAGCCGGCCGGAGTGGCCGTGCGGTTCTAGGCGCTACAGTCTGGAGCCGAGCGACCGCTACGGTCGCAGGTTCGAATTCTGCCTCGGGCATGGACGTGTGTGATGTCCTTAGGTTAGTTAGGTTTAATTAGTTCTAAGTTCTAGGCGACTGATGACCTCAGAAGTTAAGTCGCATAGTGCTCAGAGCCATTTTGAACCCTTTCCTGTTACATTCGCAAATGGAGGGTGGAAAAAAACTGTCTATATGCTTCCATACGACCCCTGATTCGTCTTAAAACTGTCTTAGCGGCGCTTACGTGAGATATATGAGGGGCGTTTGAAAAGTCCGTGCAAAAATAAAAACTACTTACGTGTTTGGGGTAAGCATTTTTTATTTTTCGACATAGTCTCCTTTTAGACTTATACACTTCGTCCAACGCTGTTCTAATTTGTAGATCCCTTCCGAATAACAGGAATTGTCCAAGTATGCAAAATAGCTATTCGTTGCTGCAATCACCTCCTCGTTTGAATAAAATCTTTGTCCCGCCAGCCATTTCTTCAAATTACGTGACGAGTAGTAGTCCGAGGGAGCCAAGTCTGGAGAACAGTGGGGATGTAAAACGAGTTGAAATCCTATTTCCATTAATTTGGTGACCACAACTGCTGAGGTGTTTGCTGGTGCATTGTCGTGATGGAAAAGGACGTTTTTGCGGTCCAATCGCCGGCGTTTTTCTTGCAGCTCAGTTTTCAAACGGTCCAATAACGATGAATAATATGCACCTGTAACAGTTTTACCCTTTTCCAGATAGTCGATGAGGATTATCCCTTTCGAATCCCAAAAGACAGTCGCCATAACCTTTCCAGCCGAAGGAATGGTCTTCGCCTTGTGTGGTGCAGATTCTCCCTTGGTAACCCATTGTTTAGACTATTCTTTGGTCTCAGGAGTATAACAATGTATCCATGTTTCATCCACAGTGACGAAACAACGCTTAGTCTTGCGGATTCTTCCTGAACAGCTGCAAACTATCCTTGCAACACTTCAAATGATTCCTTTTTTGGTCAAGCGTGAGCAATCGCGTAACCCATCTTGCGGATAAATTTCTCATGTCCAAATGTTTATGCAAAATATTATGAACTCGCTCATTAGAGATGCCCACAGCACTAACAATCTCACGTACCTTAACTCTTCTGTCATCCACCACCACATCATGGATTTTATCAAGGATTACTGGAGTCGTAACCTCCACAGGGCGTCCACAACGTTCAGCATCACTTGTGCCCACATGGCCACTGCGAAAATTTTGAAACCACTTATAAACTGTTCTAATCGAAGGTGCACAGTCACCGTAATATTTATCAAGCTTCTATTTAGTTTCCTGGGGCGTTTTGCCATTCATAAAGTAATGTTTAATCACCAAACTAAATTCTTTTTCGTCCATTTTTTGATTCATACGAATGCCAAACACAAAGTAATACACCAATATGGCTGAAACTTGGTGTGCGTTCTTTCCAAAGATGCTACTAACTAAATATGACCTCGATACGCGCCGATCGTGCCATCTCTCGGACTTTGCACGGACTTTTCAAACGCCCCTCGTACGTCTGTTGCAGCAGACCCGTTCTGCAGTTCGCAAATGTTCATTCTCTAATCTTCTTCAGTGTTTTGCGAAAGAAAGTCTTCTTCCCTCCAGGGGTTTCCATTCAAGTTGACGGAGAATTTCCGTAATACTCTGATGTTGTTCGGACACCGGTAACAAATCTAGCAACAGGATTATGAATTGTTTCGATTTCTCTCTTTAATCCGACCTGCTTGGGATTCCAGACGCTCAAGTAGTGCTAAGAAATCCGTTGCATTAGTGTTTCGTGAACGTTCATAGCTGAGCTACAGTTTCATAAAATTCTCTCAGTAAACGGAAGTCGCCTTACTTGCAACCGACCTTATTTGTTCATTCCATTTCATGTCGCTTTGCAACATGACGCCTAGATATTTCATCGACGTGACTGCGTCAAACAGCACTCCACTAATACTGTATTGGAACTTTAGAAGATTGTCTTTTCTACTCGTCTGCATTAATTCACATTTTTCCACACGCCATTCACCACACCAACCAGATTTTTTGCCTAAGTCATCTCTTGTGCTCCTTCAGTCACTAAACGACGACACTTTTCGATAAACAATCGCAGACATACTCACCCTATCTGTCAGATGTTTATGTACACATATAACAACTGCGGTCCTATACGCTCTAGTGTGGCATCCCTGACGATAACCTTATCTCTGGTTACTCGCCGCCCAGGACAACGTACTAACGTACTGGGGTCTATTACTTCAAAAGTAACGTGGTTTATTGGTTGGTTAGTGTCGCTGCCTCTGAATCGTGGGACCTCGGTTTTGATTCCTGCTCGAGACGGAGATTTTATTCGCTCGGCAATGGGCGCTGGGTGTTTGTGTTATCCTAATTATTCATCTCATCTTCATCGGATTCGCAAGTCGCCAAAGTAGCGTCAGTTGAAAGACTTGCACCTGGTGGCCGAACAGACCATTAAAACGTTTTCGGGCCAGTCACATGTGTGAGAGCCTATTCCATAAGTTCGGCCTTTCGTCAATCGTTTGATGTGGTACTGTGGCAAAAACTTTCTGGATGTGTAGGACTTTGGAATCTGCACAAGTAGCGCACAAGTAAAGCACTCGTGCAAGCTTCAAGCTATGTTCACGTGACGGAAACCTGACGTGCGTTTTCGAATCGCGCGTTTAGACATCTCTCAACTTACAACTATTCGCAAGAGCGCGCGTTAACGCAGCTTTTACACAAAAAGTCTCTAGACGCAGACAGACGTGCGTTGACGCGTTGTTGGAAAGACAGATGGTGCCCTTATGCTGTTCAGCTGAGCGCGCGTTTTCGTCGTGATCAGACGTATTGTGTGTGTGTTTCTGTTACTTTTGTCTGCTGGACGTTTAGATAAATGAGTGACACCGATGGCGAGAACATAGATGTCGACCTATTGTTTGAAAAGTAGAAAAAGGCAATTTGTAAGATAGCGTCACATAAAAATTAATTCTTGTGACTCCAAGCTCGTGAAGAATTGAGTTTGAACTTCTGTGAGGGAAATGACTCGAGAAAAAATATATAAGAAAAACTTTATCGTTAACAAGTACACCTTCGTTCGTAATCGTCTGCATATTCAAGTCAATCATCATTAACAGAAAAGTTGGTAAATTTAGCCAAAACGTTATCGATTGATGAAGTATGTCGTCCATTGTGGATTTTTATACTTGTTAGATTCCCTTCTAAGAAGTGTTTAAATCCATCTCTCATTTCAACGTGGTTGTGAAGTACTGCAATCGCTTTTACAGTGTGTTCGACACAAGCCACATTGATATCGTTGTAGTATTCTCCATTTATTACACGCTATACACTCAACACACCTAAGAGCTTAAGTTAGCCGAAAGTTAAACAACAGTTCGCTCATAGGTCAGCTGCTTTATGCCGTGGAGTCTCATTAAATTTTCCATCAGCCTAAATACTACTACGGGCACATAAGTAAGTGCCACGTCACGGATTTCTGTTTAAGGTTTTTATTTCGACATGTCGCAAGACTTACCGGTGAATCTCTTGTATAAAAGGGTAATCCCTGAAAATTACAGAGTCGCTGCCTTTTATACGAGCGCGAATGTTTACCCATCTAAAGTGATATTCAGAGTCACATAACGCCAAGAGCACTAGGGAAACAATATTTATAAGCGAAGTATAAGAAGAAAGTTCTGGATTTTGTATTCTAATATGTTTACAATCGAGTGCTCCGATGCAATGATGAGGAAGCATTGCGTACCGTTCAAATCCTTGAGATATTTCAATACATTTTTCTATATGTCGTATTAGCATCGCCATATCTTTTAACACTGTGCCGTCCAGCGACACCACAGTGGTGTCGTGCGCGAAATAGCGGTCAATGGACGGCGACACCGCAGTGATGTCGTGAGCACAGTATTGCGCATTGGCCGGCGACAGCACTTAAGTATCTTTTGCATTCTGTTGGTGATTTGTTTAGGTAACAATAAGTTACACATGTAAACATGTTTTTTTTTATCGGTACTTGTGCCCTTTCATCGTAACAGACGAAAGAGACGATACGATTATTTACGATTAATACGCGGACGCCTTGTCTAACGTTCCGGACGACTTGGCCGACTGAGAAGAAGACACTGGATATCAAAATAATAAAATACGTCCAAGAAGAATTCGACGAACGCTACGGTTGCCAACTGATTCGGATGAATCAGACGAAGAAGACAGTGCACAGTGGTCAGACTTTGATTGACCGAGGACCAATAATAAATCTGAAGGATCCCCGGCTCCGTACATATTTCCCAAAGATACACAGAGTGTCGAGGATATCGTAGAATTATATACTGGGAATGATCTACACTCCTGGAAATGGAAAAAAGAACACATTGACACCGGTGTGTCAGACCCACCATACTTGCTCCGGACACTGCGAGAGGGCTGTACAAGCAATGATCACACGCACGGCACAGCGGACACACCAGGAACCGCGGTGTTGGCCGTCGAATGGCGCTAGCTGCGCAGCATTTGTGCACCGCCGCCGTCAGTGTCAGCCAGTTTGCCGTGGCATACGGAGCTCCATCGCAGTCTTTAACACTGGTAGCACGCCACGACAGCGTGGACGTGAACCGTATGTGCAGTTGACGGACTTTGAGCGAGGGCGTATAGTGGGCATGCGGGAGGCCGGGTGGACGTACCGCCGAATTGCTCAACACGTGGGGCGTGAGGTCTCCACAGTGCATCGATGTTGTCGCCAGTGGTCGGCGGAAGGTGCACGTGCCCGTCGACCTGGGACCGGACCGCAGCGACGCACGGATGCACGCCAAGACCGTAGGATCCTACGCAGTGCCGTAGGGGACCGCACCGCCACTTCCCAGCAAATTAGGGACACTGTTGCTCCTGGGGTATGGGCGAGGACCATTCGCAACCGTCTCCATGAAGCTGGGCTACGGTCCCGCACACCGTTAGGCCGTCTTCCGCTCACGCCCCAACATCGTGCAGCCCGCCTCCAGTGGTGTCGCGACAGGCGTGAATGGAGGGACGAATGGAGACGTGTCGTCTTCAGCGATGAGAGTCGCTTCTGCCTGGGTGCCAATGATGGTCGTATGCGTGTTTGGCGCCGTGCAGGTGGGCGCCACAATCAGGACTGCATACGACCGAGGCACACAGGGCCAACACCCGGCATCATGGTGTGGGGAGCGATCTCCTACACTGGCCGTACACCACTGGTGATCGTCGAGGGGACACTGAATAGTGCACGGTACATCCAAACCGTCATCGAACCCATCGTTCTACCATTCCTAGACCGGCAAGGGAACTTGCTGTTCCAACAGGACAATGCACGTCCGCATGTATCTCGTGCCACCCAACGTGCTCTAGAAGGTGTAAGTCAACTACCCTGGCCAGCAAGATCTCCGGATCTGTCCCCCATTGAGCATGTTTGGGACTGGATGAAGCGTCGTCTCACGCGGTCTGCACGTCCAGCACGAACGCTGGTCCAACTGAGGCGCCAGGTGGAAATGGCATGGCAAGCCGTTCCACAGGACTACATCCAGCATCTCTACGATCGTCTCCATGGGAGAATAGCAGCCTGCATTGCTGGGAAAGGTGGATATACACTGTACTAGTGCCCACATTGTGCATGCTCTGTTGCCTGTGTCTATGTGCCTGTGGTTCTGTCAGTGTGATCATGTGATGTATCTGACCCCAGGAATGTGTCAATAAAGTTTCCCCTTCCTGGGACAATGAATTCACGGTGTTCTTATTTCAATTTCCAGGAGTGTATTTGAATATATTAGCAACGGAACCAACAGGTACTACAGTCAAAATTGCAGTAGAAGGAAACTGGTAAAGGTAATGCCAAATTTGTCGGCCTTACAGGACCCGAACTTAGAAAATGGTTTCAGCTTGCAATCCTGATGGGAATTCCAAAAAAAGCAAGGATCGATCATTATTGGTCAACGAATCCCATGACAAACACACCGATATTTCGCAAAACGATGTCCCGCCACCGATTCAGACAAATATGATCATTTTTACATTCTTCCGACAGCAACTATAAACTGGATAATGCCGACCGCCTTTACAAAGTGCAATTCTTATCATTTTCCCCAAAAGTTTAAAGAAACCTTTGATCCAAGTCAAAACACCTCAACTGACGAAGGAATGATACCGTGGCGTGGACGGTTAAATTTTAAAGTTTACAATACGTCGAAAACCACGAAATATGGCATACTCTTTTGGATGCTGCGTGAGTAGGGATACATTTCGTCATTCAAGATATATTCCGTCGCTGGACAGCCTTTAGCAAAAACAGTGATGTAACTATTGACATCTTCTTATGGAAAGTCGCATCACCTCTAAATAGATTATTATTATAACAGTGCAGAACTTGTAAGAAGTTACTTGAAAATAAAATTCGAGTTTGTGGAACGATACGGCAAAATAGAGGATTTCCGGAAGAATTAAACTGCGCAAGAGTCAATGTGTTTGAAGCTTGTGATCAACGGAAAGGTGAAGTATTCGCACAGGTATGGAGAGCTTCGAAAACTAAAACGATACGAATGATCTCTACAATACATAATGCCACTTTGGCTGGCACTCACAGAAAATGTAGAAAAACTACTTACACAATAAAAACCTGAAAGTGTATTAGACTACAACAAATACACGAACGTATTGGATCGGACAGACCAATATTTCAGTTATTACCCTATATACAGAAAAACGATAAAATGGTCTAAAAGATTTGCATGTACTTCTATCATTGTGCATTATTTAATACATTCCGTACATGCCAATATTTTAATACAGAACACAAGAGTCTCCGATTTCACGATTCTTTATTGAAAGTGTCTGATGCGTGGATAAAAGTCCATGTACCTGCTTCTGAGCAAAACTTGGAGGTTGCCACTGCGTCGCGTACGTCTCATCATGTTCCGGTTGACAGACTTTCTGGTCACATAAACCAACACCAACGAATACTTATTTGCGAAACGAATAAACGAAAACGGAGAAACTGCCATGTACGTTCTAAAAACAAAAAAGAAGAATAACAAACTTACACATTAACTCTTGTGGAGTTGCGTTACATCTTGGAGACTGTTTTGCTGCATGCCATATGAAAGAGAAATACTAAGTACCAAAGACAATGCAAATAAACAAATATATGGAACAAACAAATTTTGTATTTAAATATCTTCGACATTTCATGAAAGTAGGAGACGAGGATTGAGAACTTATGAGAACTAAAGATGAGATTAGTAAAACGAAACAGTTAATAATCTCTCGATAATGTCAAGAACGGCCGGCGACAAGCCAAGCAATCCGAATTAGTGCTGCAGGCGCCAAGCGAATGCATTTGACGTGACGTGCGGACGGCAAAGTGTTAATTCCACCCAGATAACTTTGCATACACTCGATTTCCCAATTGTACATGAGTAGTGTACCTCTGCTACCGTACAACCGCCTGCAAAAGATCTGAAACCGAAACAGACTGCGAGAAACTGCAGCGGCTAACGCCCTCTTCCGCTCATTTCAAATCTCTTGAATTCGATCGCACCTTAGCGTGCGTCAGCGCGCTTTACATCTGACCTTAGCCCAGAGCCATAATAATCTAGAAACTTTTCTCACACTTTCCTTGTAAACATTGAAGCGCGTGGTGCCGAAGTTCTTTCATTGCCTGACCCTAACACCAGAGTTGAAACAACAACGTTCCTGAAAACTGTAACATTAAAAAGGTTATCCGAACAAATTCTGTACGACGGATAAGGTACAGGAGGCGGCTCAGAAGAAACCATGCGAGGAATGTGGCGGGGCTCTGGGAAACAGGAACCCTCGCTCCCATCCTCCCCACTATTGCCCTTCTCCGTATTATTGGCGGCTCGAAAAATATTTCCTTCATATACTACGCAACAAAATTATACAATAACTTTTTCGAAACAATGTAATTGTCACCCATTGTGACAAATACACTCCTGGAAATGGAAAAAAGAACACATTGACACCGGTGTGTCAGACCCACCATACTTGCTCCGGACACTGCGAGAGGGCTGTACAAGCAATGATCACACGCACGGCACAGCGGACACACCAGGAACCGCGGTGTTGGCCGTCGAATGGCGCTAGCTGCGCAGCATTTGTGCACCGCCGCCGTCAGTGTCAGCCAGTTTGCCGTGGCATACGGAGCTCCATCGCAGTCTTTAACACTGGTAGCATGCCGCGACAGCGTGGACGTGAACCGTATGTGCAGTTGACGGACTTTGAGCGAGGGCGTATAGTGGGCATGCGGGAGGCCGGGTGGACGTACCGCCGAATTGCTCAACACGTGGGGCGTGAGGTCTCCACAGTACATCGATGTTGTCGCCAGTGGTCGGCGGAAGGTGCACGTGCCCGTCGACCTGGGACCGGACCGCAGCGACGCACGGATGCACGCCAAGACCGTAGGATCCTACGCAGTGCCGTAGGGGACCGCACCGCCACTTCCCAGCAAATTAGGGACACTGTTGCTCCTGGGGTATCGGCGAGGACCATTCGCAACCGTCTCCATGAAGCTGGGCTACGGTCCCGCACACCGTTAGGCCGTCTTCTGCTCACGCCCCAACATCGTGCAGCCCGCCTCCAGTGGTGTCGCGACAGGCGTGAATGGAGGGACGAATGGAGACGTGTCGTCTTCAGCGATGAGAGTCGCTTCTGCCTTGGTGCCAATGATGGTCGTATGCGTGTTTGGCGCCGTGCAGGTGAGCTCCACAATCAGGACTGCATACGACCGAGGCACACAGGTCCAACACCCGGCATCATGGTGTGGGGAGCGATCTCCTACACTGGCCGTACACCACTGGTGATCGTCGAGGGGACACTGAATAGTGCACGGTACATCCAAACCGTCATCGAACCCATCGTTCTACCATTCCTAGACTGGCAAGGGAACTTGCTGTTCCAACAGGACAATGCACGTCCGCATGTATCCCGTGCCACCCAACGTGCTCTAGAAGGTGTAAGTCAACTACCCTGGCCAGCAAGATCTCCGGATCTGTTCCCCATTGAGCATGTTTGGGACTGGATGAAGCGTCGTCTCACGCGGTCTGCACGTCCAGCACGAACGCTGGTCCAACTGAGGCGCCAGGTAGAAATGGCATGGCAAGCCGTTCCACAGGACTACATCCAGCATCTCTACGATCGTCTCCATGGGAGAATAGCAGCCTGCATTGCTGCGAAAGGTGGATATACACTGTACTAGTGCCGACATTGTGCATGCTCTGTTGCCTGTGTCTATGTGCCTGTGGTTCTGTCAGTGTGATCATGTGATGTATCTGACCCCAGGAATGTGTCAATAAAGTTTCCCCTTCCTGGGACAATGAATTCACGGTGTTCTTATTTCAATTTCCAGGAGTGTAAGTTTGAAATTTGGCTCAAAGGTACCTACAGCCTTCCCCTGTAATGGTGCGAAAGTGTGGCACCCTGAGACGTCACCCTCAGGTACGGCAGCGCTTGAAATAGCAAGGTGTCGACACATGTGAAAAAATTTCCACTGATCGGAAGTTCATGCGCGTTGTAATGTGGGTTAATGATGACACATTGGCAGTAAATGTAACCACAATTCTGCCCAACGCCACAGAGGACGTGTCACATGATGAGAAGGTCGCCACAGCCCCGCTTACCCACATTTCACCCCTTCATTTGATGTCTCTGCGATAGAGACCAGAACCGCGCCACCCACTGCTGCAATAACGCTGCTCAGAATCGACATGAAAAAGCGTCAGGGGTGACATAAAGTGTGTCAATGAAGCGACCCCTTTCTCTTCGGCGTTGATACCCACAAACTTCCCGGTCGAAAACGGCAGTTCGCGGAGCCATGAGCAACTGGAAGATGTCCTTGGCAAATTTGGACACTGCTGACTCATCCGACGTTTCACCCCTTCTCTGAGGACATTGTGGGGCTGTATCCCCACTAAACGTCAAGGCATTCCTTTAGAGTGCAGCGCGACTACAATTTTTGCTTTCGCTACAGGTTGGCACCACTACGGACCGTTCAAAACCATTCGACGAAATTTGACCCTGATCCGAAACAACAAAAGGTACTTGCGTTTTTTCAACCCTCCTATTTTCCACCCACCTGTGACGTGATCATGCATCAGTGCAACTTGAGCGTGTGCGTGAATAAAACGGCAAAGAGTCCATTTAAGACCCCCCCCCCCCCAGGTCGGCAACACCCTCCGTGCCACCCACGCGTCTTTGTTGAGTACTCTTGAATTATACTTCCTGAAATTTCGAAACCATATAGGCCTGGCAGTTGCTCTAACGCCTCAGCGTTAGGCAACCCCTTCGAAACCACTTGGGTGGAGTTTGCCTACCTTCAGGCGCGAGAGCAGCCGTCAGGTTGAATTGGTGTCGAAGTTTCTGACAGGTACGTTTGTAAAGCGCTCAACAAAGCTGCGTAGGTGGTACCAAGGGTGTTGCCAAACTGGAGGGTCGTAGATGGACCCTTTGCCGCTTTATTCATACACATGGTATGTTGCACTCTTGCGTGATCATACAACAGGAGGTCGGGAAAAAGAAAAGCGTAAGTACCCTTTCCTGTTTCTGATCAGGTTCAATTGTATCGAATGTTTTTGAACGGTTCGTAGCGGTTCCAAATGGTACGCTATAGCAAAAATTGTGGTCACGCTCCACTTCAAAGGGATACCTTAGAGAAGTGTTGGAACGTTCGAGTGAATCAGGAGTGTCAAAGGTTGTCAAGAACATCCTCCTGTTTCTCACTGCACTGAGAACTGTCGTTTCCGACCACAAAGAGTCTGGGAATCAATACCCCAGGGAAACGGGTAGTTTCATTGACGCCCTTTATTCTATCTCCTGAGGCCTTTTCGTGTTGTGCAGCGGCGTGTATGAAGTGTGTCGGTCACCCATAAGAAAACCGCCTGATTTCAATGCTGGGTGTCACGTTTCTGACCTCCATAGTAGGGACGTCAAAAAAAAGGGTGAAATGTGGGGAAAAGGGCGGGTGACAACCTTCTCATTGAATGACACGGCCTCGTTGGTTTTGGGCAGAATTGTGGTGAAATTTGATGACAGTGTGACATCATTACCCACCTTACAGCTCACATGAACTTCCGAGCTGTGGCCTGTTTTTCACACCCTGCTGTTTCAAGCGTTGCCGAGCGCCGCGCGGTGTAGCCGCGTGGTCTACGGCGCCTAGCTACGGTTCGCGCGGCTCCCCTCATCGGAGATTCGAGTCCTCCCTCAGGCGCGCGTGTGTGTGTGTGTGTGTGTGTGTGTGTGTGTGTGTGTGTGTGTGTGTGTGTATGTGTGTTGTCCTTAGCATAAGTTAGTTTAAGTTAGATTAAGTAGTGTGTAAGCCTAGGGACAGATGAAAAAAATGGTTCAAATGGCTCTGAGCACTATGGGACTGAACATCTGTGGTCATCAGTCCCCTAGAACTTAGAACTACTTAAACCTAACTAACCTAAGGACATCACACACATCCATGCCCGAGGCAAGATTCGAACCTGCGACCGTAGCAGTCGCGCGGTTCCGGACTGAGCGCCTAGAACCGCTAGACCACCGCGGCCGGCTTAGGGACCGATGACCTCAACAGTTTGGTCACATAAGAACTTACCACAAATTTCCAAAAATTTCCGTTGCCGAGCCCGAGAGTGACGTCGGAGGGTGCCACGCTTTTGCATCATTAGGCATGAATATTGTAGGCACCTATGAGACACATTTCAAACTTATGCGGAATGGGAGCCTATTGCGGGGTCTCGAAAAAGTGACCATTTAATTCCGTTGCGCAGTGTAGTAGACTTCACTGTCAGCTTCGTCGTGTTTCACTGTTCGCCGTTTATAATCTCCCACTTTCTTTTACTTTCTATGTACAGCATCATTGGAGAAACAGGAAAATTCTAGTGAAATGTGCAAGCTAACATGTCATCCTCATTTTGCGCAAGAAACAGACTAGAAATACCACCACAGGCCATGTTTTAACTCAATAAAATAAAACCTGTATCATGTCGAAACAACACATTCCAGT
The DNA here is from genome assembly GCF_021461395.2 of Schistocerca americana. Classification (NCBI taxonomy): domain Eukaryota; kingdom Metazoa; phylum Arthropoda; class Insecta; order Orthoptera; family Acrididae; genus Schistocerca; species Schistocerca americana. The sequence continues at coordinate 275,863,757 of NC_060126.1, read as the reverse complement.
CTTTGCATACACGGTACCAGTATTACGTAAATTACTGATACGGCGTCTACTGATACCATGTGCACACAAATGCAGAATTTGACCGTTTTAATTCCGGAAGCTGCCCTATGAAACATGAACTTTGCCAAGGTGGGGTAGTTTGTGTGACTATGATACAGCTAGTGTGCCCTAGGTGCAAGCATATTGGAGGGGCATCTGTGAGGAGACCAGGCAAATGGGTGGTACCTGAAGAGAATCAGCAGTATTTTCAGTAAATCAAGAGTAACAGTCTGGATGACCCAGTGATCTGGACTCGTAATATTATCCAACGTGGCTTTGCTACGTTCCTACTGCATACACCAGAAAGCAGAGGGAAGTTACAGCCGTAATTTTTTCGGAGGACGTGCGGCTCTACACTGTGACTTAATGATGAGTGCAATATCCCCGAGGGAAAATAGTCCTCCATTCGAATCTACGGGCAGGGGCTACGGAAGAGGATGTTGTCATCAGGGAAAACAAAAGCGTCAGTTACGGGTCAGAGAGTGAAATGTTATATCCCTTAATCGAGTGTCACCGAAGAAGTGTCTTTATTTAACATAGTGTTACTATAAATGATTAATTAGTTTCCAAAGTTCTGTATTTTCCCAAGTCATAGATGTATAAATGTGATCGATGCACGAGTAGAACCGCAAACTCACCATCTTTCTATTTCGCACTTCACAAATGTACAAAGCGGTACTCAGATTCCTTCCATACCTCGTGTAGCAATATTCCACCTCTGGTCAGCACAGCAGCATCGATGTGTTCCATTGTACTTGGCAGTGGAGGTACATAACCATGTCCTTAATGTACCCCCAAAGAAAAAGTCAGAAGGTATTTGGTCAGGGGACTTGGGGGAGGGGGAGGGGCGGCAAGGGAACAGAGCCACAGCATCTTCACCACTACGCCCACCGATGCAAAAGAACGTCGTTTAGGTAGCGAAGAATATCGATGCTTCAATGAGGGAGTGCCCCGCATTGTTGGGAGATGAAATTCTCGGAATCAGCGGTCAGTTGTGAATACAACCACAATAGCAACATATCAATATAAAATTACCTGTCACAATCTTCTCACAGAAGAAAAGGGGCACATACAGCTTCGTCTGTGACACTGCACAGAAAACATTAGCCTTCAGTGAACCTCATTCACATGCCACAACTTCATGAGGATTTTCAGTGCCCCACTCTCTCAAATTGTGGCGATCAATCTTACCAGATAATTGGAAGGTTGATTCGTCCCCGAATATCAACTTGGAGGCGAAATGTTTATTCACAAGTGCTTTCTTCATAGTTAATGATCTTTCCTTCGTGGAGGACCACAGTCATGTAGAATATTATGAAAGAATTTTACGTCATTTGACCGTTAATTACACATTTATTTTACATACTCATGAGTTCAGCTTTGTAGCAGTTCTAAAGTGCACCACGAAATGTTAAAATATGTATGACCTGTCTTATGACAGGTCATTGTCGAATAAACATATTTCTGGTCTTACATATTGCACATCAAAGATATTAAAATGGCTGAGGTTGTACGCAATGAAAAATTATTCACACTCAATATGGCGTACTTAACAGAAAGTATATCCCTGTGACCTGCATTCGTCTCTTCTGTTCATCAAGGTCACAGGAATGTTTTGTCTGTTCAGTGAGCCATACTGTTTGTGAATGATTTTTCACTGTGCACGAAGTTACCCATATTATGTATATTCAATATGTACTCATAGCCCCTAATACGAAAACTGGTCTATAAGACCAGAAATATGGTTTTTTGCCAGTCACAGACAGGTCAAACATATTTTAGCATTTCAACATGTACCTGAGAACAATTATCAGTCAAATGGCGCAAAAAAAAAAAAAAAAAAAACTTTTGCACGATGATGTAAAATTGAATACGCCGGTCATAATTTTCTGTTTTAACTCTTGCACGAGCTGCGGATGATCCAGTTTGAAATGTACCAGCCTCACAAAATCTTCCATACAGTTTGACGTGGTATTCCAAGTTCGTGTCTTGAGCGGACCGTTGATTTTTTTGCACTTCGTACAAAACTTTCCTTCACCCTCTCCACCGATGCATCTGGCGCACTTGGTCGACTGGCATCTTCTGTTTACAGAGGCAACCAGTGTACCTAAATTGTCGATACCATTGTACAGTGCTCTATTTACAAGGAGCTTCTTTTCCATAACTGTTCTTGGATGCGTGCTACACTGTTGTAACAGATAAACATCTCGTATATTCCAACATAAAAAATTCTTTTCTTGCTTTACCGCCATTTTGTCACGGCACTGCGCTCACAGCGGCAACTGGAGTGCACAACACAAACTTGATGAGTTAATGGTTCTATTTACGCATGTCATACTTGCACATCGTAATACTTCGAAAAATATAGAACCTTGAAAGTGAATTGACTCGTTTATGTTACTCGAGAAGTCAGTTACTGTTAAATATTGAGATAATTGCAGTCATGAAAATATCGTTAGAAGGGCACAGCAAGGTTATGAAAAGCTAGAGCACAAACATTTGCACACCTTCGTATGGTGGGAGCAGCTTGACGTCGACCCATGCGCCTTCGTACATGTGCAGTAGAGGCGGCTTCTCTGAAGGTCACGCACGCTACAGCGAGGCAGCGCTGAGCGTAACCATAGTCTGCGGCGGCCACAGCCAATTTACTGTGCTTAACACAGTTGGCGGTGGCTAAGCGAAGGCTTCACTGGATTCCATGTCCAGCCCGACGGCGTTGAATCTTGGATCTGGAGGAGTGTGGTCGTCGGTTGGCTAGAAGAGGCTGTTTGACCCAATACACAGACCGCTGCACTCTTGGTTGACCCCTTCGCTGACTCTTCGCCGAACACCGCTGACATTCGCCCACGAGTGGTGACCAGATGATGACGACAGCTTTCCAGCGGATTCTGAGGCACCCAGCAGTACGGTTGCAGTCTGGTTACAGACGCCGGCATGGAAACGGCTGGTGGCTGGATGTGCACGTCTAATTGACGCCCTGGTAACTGTTTGGCTGTCTGGCGGCAACGGCATGCACCGCCGATTAATGCAATGCTGTGTCGATGAATCGTTACCAGATTCTTTGCACACGTTGACGTAATGTATGGAGTGGTTAGGTCGCTGTGTCTCAGCAGGTCGGCTGCGTGCTTTCTGATTGGTAAGTGGATCATTGCATGCCAAAATTCCACGGCGTCGAGGTATTCCGTCCACACCGCAACAGTTGAAACGGGCTCGTCCTAAAGTACAGTACAGCAGCAATTACCATTCATGTGTAAACTGAGTCCGATGCGATAGGATGCTCGCTACCAGTCTAGCCAGCAGCACTGTACATGTTGGCACTGGACAAAGCTGTGTGGTCCATTATCTGAAACCAGTCAATAAGGCGGTCTTTTCATGATATGATCACACTAGGTTCTCCTGTGCCAACTGTAAGGTGTTCGAGGCACTCGTCTCCAGGGGTTGAATTCACTCAACACTCTCATTGTTACCTGCATTCTATGGGCATAAATGTTTCTGTGAATTGAGTTTCTTGCAGCATATAAAACGTTCACGCAACTTACTGTAATACAGTCACGTGATATCTTCCACAACCACTAATGTTTTAATATTCTCTGTGTCTGTCTTCTTGTTAATCTTCATTCCATATTCTTCTAATTTTGTGTTTACATCATCTAACATTTGTTCCATCTCTCTTGCACTCTCGGCCATCACAACCATGTCGTCTGCAAATCTTATACACTCCACTCTCCCACCCCCTATATTGGAGGAAAGGGGAGAAAATGCCATACGAAAATAGGGGGAGAGGAAACAGAGCAAGTGAATAAACTTCAGTTACTTGCGAAGTGTAATAATGAACTATATATATTGTTCAACAGAAATTAGGAAAAGAATTGCAATGGCAAAAGAAGGATTCAAGAGGAAACAGAAATTACTTTGTGGACCACTAAACAAAGATCTGAGGAAAAGACTTGCCAAATGTTACATCTGGAGCGTTGCACTATATGGTGCGAAGACCTGGACATTGAGGAAGGAAGATGAAAGAAGACTGGAGGCACTAGAGATGTGGATATGGAGAAGAATGGAAAAAATGAAATGGGAAGACCGAGTAAGGAATACCGAAGTATTAAGAACTGGAGAAGAAAGAGAAAACGGGAACTGGATTGGACATTGTTTGAGGAGGGACTGTTTATTGAAAGAAGGAATAGAAGGAATGGTGGAGGGAAAAAGGGAAGAGGAAAACGAAGATATCAAATGCTCGACAATATCACAGGAAGCAAATATTCAGAAATGAAAAGACTGGCTATGGACAGACAAAAGTGGAAGAGGCTTAACCCATGACAAGACCTGCCGTAAGGCAGTATACCATACATACATACATGTCTGTCTCCGTTGTTGCGGGGTCATTGTCACTGGACGCCATCTGAAGAGGCCCGGGTTCGATTCCCGCCGGGTCGGGGACTGGGTCTTGTGTCGTCCCCATCATCGTTTCATCATCATCGACACTCAAGTCGTCTAAATGGCATCACATAGAAAGACTTGAGCGCAGCGGCGAAGACGCCACATGACAGAGAGAGAATATTCACTATTGGTAATCTCACACGCTGGTCATCTTTGGTTTTGTGGAAACGTCATTTGCTTAAGGTGTGTGCTTTCTTTCTGCATATGCCGTATTATGCCATTTGGTTGCTTTAGCGCCGCCTACCGAAGTTTCAAATGTCCTTGCGCAGCGCTCGTTCGGTGCATTTGTGCCTTGAAAATGATGGGATGTTTACCTGTCGAAACATCGGCGGTTATCGGAGACGTCACGCGGCTGTATGCCCGTAAGTTGTGACTATTCTGTCCTGTGCAAACTGCGGCACATGCAGATATTGGCTGCCTACGTCAGCTAGCAACTTACTTTCTAGTTTCCACTTCGCTTCAGGTTCTGGCGTACCGAGAATTGTTACCTGGTCGTCCGCATGGTATTCAGAATACCCGACCTCCTTCCCCCTTTCTCAGCCATATGACAGTCCTTCCTTACACTCGTTAGTTAATCTATCCAATGGTCTAGTCTTTAGATTTATGTATTTCCTCCAGGAAGACGTTCTGGAATCGAGACTTCCTGGAATCGAGAGAGGTGTGGGAAGCTCTAATTATACACTCCTGGAAATTGAAATAAGAACACCATGAATTCATTGTCCCAGGAAGGGGAAACTTTATTGACACATTCCTGGGGTCAGATACATCACATGATCACACTGACAGAACCACAGGCACATAGACACAGGCAACAGAGCATGCACAATGTCGGCACTAGTACAGTGTATATCCACCTTTCGCAGCAATGCAGGCTGCTATTCTCCCATGGAGACGATCGTAGAGATGCTGGATGTAGTCCTGTGGAACGGCTTGCCATGCCATTTCCACCTGGCGCCTCAGTTGGACCAGCGTTCGTGCTGGACGTGCAGACCGCGTGAGACGACGCTTCATCCAGTCCCAAACATGCTCAATGGGGGACAGATCCGGAGATCTTGCTGGCCAGGGTAGTTGACTCACACCCTCTAGAGCACGTGGGGTGGCACGGGATACATGCGGACGTGCATTGTCCTGTTGGAACAGCAAGTTCCCTTGCCGGTCTAGGAATGGCAGAACGATGGGTTCGATGACGGTTTGGATGTACCGTGCACTATTCAGTGTCCCCTCGACGATCACCAGTGGTGTACGGCCAGTGTAGGAGATCGCTCCCCACACCATGATGCCGGGTGTTGGCCCTGTGTGCCTCGGTCGTATGCAGTCCTGATTGTGGCGCTCACCTGCACGGCGCCAAACACGCATACGACCATCATTGGCACCAAGGCAGAAGCGACTCTCATCGCTGAAGACGACACGTCTCCATTCGTCCCTCCATTCACGCCTGTCGCGACACCACTGGAGGCGGGCTGCACGATGTTGGGGCGTGAGCGGAAGACGGCCTAACGGTGTGCGGGACCGTAGCCCAGCTTCATGGAGACGGTTGCGAATGGTCCTCGCCGATACCCCAGGAGCAACAGTGTCCCTAATTTGCTGGGAAGTGGTGGTGCGGTCCCCTACGGCACTGCGTAGGATCCTACGGTCTTGGCGTGCATCCGTGCGTCGCTGCGGTCCGGTCCCAGGTCGACGGGCACGTGCACCTTCCGCCGACCACTGGCGACAACATCGATGTACTGTGGAGACCTCACGCCCCACGTGTTGAGCAATTCGGCGGTACGTCCACCCGGCCTCCCGCATGCCCACTATACGCCCTCGCTCAAAGTCCGTCAACTGCACATACGGTTCACGTCCACGCTGTCGCGGAATGCTACCAGTGTTAAAGACTGCGATGGAGCTCCGTATGCCACGGCAAACTGGCTGACACTGACGGCGGCGGTGCACAAATGCTGCGCAGCTAGCGCCATTCGACGGCCAACACCGCGGTTCCTGGTGTGTCCGCTGTGCCGTGCGTGTGATCATTGCTTGTACAGCCCTCTCGCAGTGTCCGGAGCAAGTATGGTGGGTCTGACACACCGGTGTCAATGTGTTCTTTTTTCCATTTCCAGGAGTGTATAATGATCTTACGCAGCGCACTTTTCCTGTGTACTGTTTGTACCTCCGTCCACACATCCAGTTGGACAACAAAGCAACAAATTTCTACACTAAATTTAACTGAACATAAATCCTGTGTGGCCGAGAGGTTCTAGGCGCTACAGTCTGGAACCGCGCGACCGCTACGGTCGCAGGTTCGAATCCTGCCTCGGGCATGGATGTGTGTGATATCCATAGGTTAGTTAGGTTTAAGTAGTTCTATGTTCTAGGGGACTGGTGCCCTCAGAAGTTGGTGGTGTTGGTGGTTAGTGTTTAACGTTCCGTCGACAACGAGGTCATTAGAGACGGAGCGCAAGCTCGGGTTAGGGAAGGATTGGGAAGGAAATCGGCCGTGCCCTTTCAAAGGAACCATCGCGGCATTTGCCTGAAACGATTTAGGGAAATCACGGAAAACCTAAATCAGGATGGCCGGAGACGGGATTGAACCGTCGTCCTCCCGAATACGAGTCCAGTGTGCTAACCACTGCGCCACCTCGCTCGGTCCTCAGAAGTTGTCCCATAGTGCTCAGAGCCATTTTTTTTTTTTTTGTAAATCCTGTATAGATTAAAATAAAAGAAAGAGGCATCTTTCGCTAAAGCCTAATTGAAATGAATTTCGCTTCAACGTGTTTTGATAATTTAAAAATCCGGTTGAGTAAAACTAAAATAACGAAACAAGAATGAGAATAACCAATTTTTCGTTACAGAACCTGAGACGAGAAACCAAATACACTCCTGGAAATGGAAAAAAGAACACATTGACACCGGTGTGTCAGACCCACCATACTTGCTCAGGACACTGCGCGAGGGCTGTACAAGCAATGATCACACGCACGGCACAGCGGACACACCAGGAACCGCGGTGTTGGCCGTCGAATGGCGCTAGCTGCGCAGCATTTGTGCACCGCCGCCGTCAGTGTCAGCCAGTTTGCCGTGGCATACGGAGCTCCATCGCAGTCTTTAACACTGGTAGCATGCCGCGACAGCGTGGACGTGAACCGTATGTGCAGTTGACGGACTTTGAGCGAGGGCGTATAGTGGGCATGCGGGAGGCCGGGTGGATGTACCGCCGAATTGCTCAACACGTGGGGCGTGAGGTCTCCACAGTACATCGATGTTGTCGCCAGTGGTCGGCGGAAGGCGCACGTGCCCGTCGACCTGGGACCGGACCGCAGCGACGCACGGATGCACGCCAAGAAAAAAATGGCTCTGAGCACTATGGGACTCAACTGCTGTGGTCATAAGTCCCCTAGAACTTAGAACTACTTAAACCTAACTAACCTAAGGACAGCACACAACACCCAGCCATCACGAGGCAGAGAAAATCCCTGACCCCGCCGGGAATCGAACCCGGGAACCCGGGCGTGGGAAGCGAGAACGCTACCGCACGACCACGAGATGCGGGCTGCACGCCAAGACCGTAGGATCCTACGCAGTGCCTTAGGGGACCGCACCGCCACTTCCCAGCAAATTAGGGACACTGTTGCTCCTGGGGTATCGGCGAGGACCATTCGCAACCGTCTCCATGAAGTTGGGCTACGGTCCCGCACACCGTGAGGCCGTCTTCCGCTCACGCCCCAACATCGTGCAGCCCGCCTCCAGTGGTGTCGCGACAGGCGTGAATGGAGGGACGAATGGAGACGTGTCGTCTTCAGCGATGAGAGTCGCTTCTGCCTTGGTGCCAATGATGGTCGTATGCGTGTTTGGCGCCGTGCAGGTGAGCGCCACAATCAGGACTGCATACGACCGAGGCACACAGGGCCAACACCCGGCATCATGGTGTGGGGAGCGATCTCCTACACTGGCCGTACACCACTGGTGATCGTCGAGGGGACACTGAATAGTGCACGGTACATCCAAACCGTCATCGAACCCATCGTTCTACCATTCCTAGACCGGCAAGGGAACTTGCTGTTCCAACAGGACAATGCACGTCCGCATGTATCCCGTGCCACCCAACGTGCTCTAGAAGGTGTAAGTCAACTACCCTGGCCAGCAAGATCTCCGGATCTGTCCCCCATTGAGCATGTTTGGGACTGGATGAAGCGTCGTCTCACGCGGTCTGCACGTCCAGCACGAACGCTGGTCCAACTGAGGCGCCAGGTGGAAATGGCATGGCAAGCCGTTCCACAGGATTACATCCAGCATCTCTACGATCGTCTCCATGGGAGAATAGCAGCCTGCATTGCTGCGAAAGGTGGATATACACTGTACTAGTGCCGACATTGTGCATGCTCTGTTGCCTGTGTCTATGTGCCTGTGGTTCTGTCAGTGTGATCATGTGATGTATCTGACCCCAGGAATGTGTCAATGAAGTTTCCCCTTCCTGGGACAATGAATTCACGGTGTTCTTATTTCAATTTCCAGGAGTGTATTTTAAAAAAAGTTTCTTTTGTACATGTTGGAAATACAGTTAAAAATGACGTAGCTAATAAAAGCACCAGATACTTTTTAAAATAATCACTGACACAAATTCCGATCTGGATGCAAGCTGTTTAAGCAGTCCTCTTAGATTATTTGCAGATTATGCTGTCATTTACCCTTTATTGCAGTCACCAGAAGAGCAGAACCAATTGCATAACGATTTAGACAAGATATTTATATGGTGCGAAAAATTGCAGTTGATTCTAAATAATTAAAAGTGTGAGGTCAGCCACATGAGTTCTAAAAGGATTCCGTTACATTTCCGGTTACACGGTAAATCACAAAAATATAAAGGTTGTCAATTCAAATAATTACCTATGGATAACAGTTGAGAACAACTTAAACCGGAATGATCACACGGATAATGTTGTGAGGAATGCGAACCAAAGATTGTGTTTTATTGGTAGAACACATAGCATTTGCAACAAATCCGCTAAAGAGACTATGTCCACTAAGCTTGTACGTCCTCTACTAGAGTATTACTTACCAGATAGGACTAACGGATAACATCGAAAAATTTCAAAGAACAGCAGCTAGTTTTGTACGATCGCGAAACATGAGAGTGTGTCTTTGATACGCGAGTTGGGGTTGCAATCATTAAAACAAAGGCGTTATTCGTTGCGGCGAGATCCTTTCACGAACGTTCAACCAACTTTTTCCTCCGAATGCTGTAATATTTTGATGATGCCCACACTCACAGGAAGCAATGATCATCGTAATAAAATAAGAGAAACCAGAGTTCACACTGAGCGACTTAAGTATGCGTTCTCCTCTCTCAGCCTATAAACGATTTTTATAATTTTTGTGGAGAAACTAATGAGGCAACCAACATTAATCTTTTTGCCCATTAATTACTGATTATTGGACAACTTTTTCTCATTCTTTAATGAATTTAGTCATCAGTAAGCCTTCCATTCGACGAGTTGAAGTTGCTCGGTCCAAAGTGAGGTGTGTCCAAAGGGAAGTTTGCAAACCTTGAATGAAATCAAAAAACAAATAATTTCCTTAATCTGTAGGATATTGTGCACGGACTAATAACAGTTTTTTTTTTTTTTTGGAAATTTGACAAAATAGTATGGTGAACGTATGAAATAAAGGTGCAGTTTTATCGTGCGTTTCTGGTAACGTTTTTTGCAACAATACAGATTATTTCAAGCTGACGGAATTAATCCTCGGGAACGTCCACGACCAATAATGTACTAATTATTTTATTTTAATTTATTCATTAGTTATTGCAAAAAAACCTGGCCAAAATCACACGATAAAATTGTATCTTTGTTTCAAACGTAAACTATTTTCTTATTTTGTCAAATTTAAAGAAAGGAACTGTGCTATAACCCCGTATTCAGTATCCTGTAGCATAGGAAAACTTTTTTTTTGTGTCAGATGAGATTTGTAGACTGTAGGACTTCCGTCACGGAAACACCTCATTTTGGACGGAGCAATTTTAATTCCTCGATAGGGGGCTTAAGAATGACTCAGTTTATTTAAAAAGACTCAAAAATGTTGTCTTTGAATCAATAAATACTGTGCAAAAAGATTTACGTTGACTGCTTCATTAGTTTCTGCAAAAAGATATCGTAAAAACAGCAAATATAATAGACTGACTGAGGAGAATGGACTCTTAGTGTTTGTTTACCCGCGCCCTGTTCCAGAATGGAAAAGTAGAGCAGTAATGTGGAAGTGGTTCGATGAACTGCCTACGAGGCACTTAAGCGTGAATTGCAGAGTAGTCATGTAAATATAGATGTAGAAGTATAAATAATCGAGCGCTATCTCTAAGACTTGAAATGTGGAAAGGTTCACTTTAAAATGTTCAAGTACTGACCCGTTTAATCTTGCGTCGGTGATATCTTTAAGTAGCACTGAAATTTCTTTGAGTACGACTTGTCCACCTTTCTTAGTACGTTTCAACGGCGTAGGTACATCTTGAAATTCTATGAATAAATATTAAATATAGACGTTCGAAAAAGGCACTGTGGTCGCCGAAGTATTACTTGTTTGCAAACGTTAGTATCTTCTCAAGCAGACACGCGACTTGGTTGACAGACAGCTAGATAGGCGAGACGCAGCGACAGGCCGTGTATACAGTGAGTTCACAGGATGGCTAGGGGCCAGGAGAGTGGACCGCGACACGTCTGCGCGCCCTGCAGTCAGAAAAGCCCGGAAACGTCAGTTCCACCCTCACCGGCAGCCTGGCCGCGTGGGATGTCGGATGGGTTCTGGACCCCTTATTTGTTTCGAAGGACCGGGACTGATTGAAGCCCATACCTTCTGTCTGAGATGTGGGGATTGGAATGATGGGTTTGGAGTGCGTCATGAGTGATGTTGCTTGATAAAGTGGTAGGATGGTAAGGGATGTGTTTGATAATGAATTGAGTAGTGTTTCATGATTGAATGTTAGTCGGATTGTTTGATTTTTTTTAGACGTGAAATTGGCGCGTGAGCGTCATTTTCGGGTATTTTGCTGTGGGGTTGTCGGGAATGATTCCTAAGTTTCTGATGGTTGGATGATTAGAAATGGAGGCTGAGGCAAAGAATTTTTCTGATTTTGTTTTGATTTGTTGGGAGATGGGCTCGATGTTTGCCAAGAGGTACAGGTGTCTGTTTGGCAAATAGCGGGACGCATTTAGTGCCAAGCGCAAGAATCTATTTTGCACTGCTTGAACTTTTTTGATGTTCTTGTTTGAAGCCAGTGACCAGAGTTCTGAACCGTATAGTATGGATGGTAGCACTACTGACTTGTATAGTTTTAACTTGGTATTTACTGATAGTCCTTCTCCTTTGAGGAGGGGGTATAATGTACATATGTGCTGTGACCCTCTGTTACAGATTTGGGTGACATGTTCGCTGAATGTCAGTCTTTTGTCAAATGTTATGCCTAAGTATTTTACATGATCATTCCATTCTAAGTTTACGTTGTTAAATCTAATGGCTATGTTTGGGCTCATTCTCCTGTGGGTGAACATAATAGCCTGTGTTTTGGCACTATTTATGGTTATCTTCCACAGGTTAGCCCAGTTCTGGATTAATTGTAGGTGATCCTGGAGTTTCCTGGCGATGAACAGTAAGTTTTTACTGCTCCTGTACACCGCAGTGTCGTCAGCAAACAGTGACAGGTGGCCCCCTGGTTGCTTTGGTACGTCATTTGTATAGTGAGAGTAGAGAGCTGGGCCCAATACTGAACCTTGGGGCACTCCAGCTTCTATTTGTCTGATGTTACTTTGGGCACCCGATAGTCTTACATAAAAAGTTCTGTTCCTAAGGAAGGATGCCAGGATTTGAATGATGTGCTTGGGACAGCCTTGTAGGCCACGCCCGCATTGCAGATGTGCGCGCAGCCGTATGCGGAAGCGGTGCGTCCAACTCTCTGAGCTCCGCTCCTTGTAGCGCAGAGCTGGGAAGACTCGTTCATTTTTTGGGCCGTACACTGGTGATGACTGTTTTGGAAACCGTTGATTTTTATTCGTTCAATGTTCCTTTTATTATTTATTGGAATTCGATTGCTCGATAAATAGTATAATTCTTAAGGCTGTCAATTCAACTAAGTACCTGGGTGTCAAAATCACGAACAACTTCAGTTGGAAAGACCACATAGACAATATTGTGGGGAAGGCGAGCCAAAGGTTGCGTTTCATTGGCAGGACACTTAGAAGATGCAACAAGTCCACTAAAGAGACAGCTTACACTACACTCGTTCGTCCTCTGTTAGAATATTACTGCGCGGTGTGGGATCCTTACCAGGCGGCATTGACGGAGGACATCGAAAGGGTGCAAAAAAGGGCAGCTCGTTTTGTATTATCACGTAATAGGGGAGAGAGTGTGGCAGATATGATACGCGAGTTGGGATGGAAGTCATTAAAGCAAAGACGTTTTTCGTCGCGGCGAGATCTATTTACGAAATTTCAGTCACCAACTTTCTCTTCCGAATGCGAAAATATTTTGTTGAGCCCAACCTATATAGGTTGGAATGATCATCAAAATAAAATAAGAGAAATCAGAGCTCGAACAGAAAGGTTTAGGTGTTCTTTTTTCCCGCGCGCTGTTCGGGAGTGGAATGGTAGAGAGATAGTATGTTTGTGGTTCGATGAACCCTCTGCCAAGCACTTAAATGTGAATTGCAGAGTAGTCATGTAGATGTAGATGTAACTTTGTAATGCCATATGGGACTTAAAAAGGTCAAAACGGAAAATTGTCCAATCACATTAGTGTGATAATACTACTCGAAAGCTTGAATAACTACCTTTTGCACCACAGACCGCTGCGATACGTGAACGAGAGGTACCGAAAGGGTCGTGGAGCCATGCAGCACAGCTGCAGAGGTCAGTTGCGCTAGGTTTCTCAGTTGAGGATCCATTGATCGAACAGAGATTCTCAAATGGTTCAAATGGCTATGAGCACTATGGGACTTAACATCTGAGGTCATCAGTCCCCTAGAACGTAGAGCTACTTAAACCTAACTAACCTAAGGACATCACACACATCCATGCCCGAGGCAGGAGTCGAACCTGCGACCGTAGCGGTCGCGCGATTCCGGACTGAAGCGCCTAGAACCGCTCGGTCACAACGCCCGGCCAGAGATTCTCGATTGGGTTTACATACGGGGAATTTGGTGGCCAGGGGAGTATGATAAACACATCCTCATGCTCTTCGAACCATGCACATACATTGATAGTTATGTGACACCTTGCGCTGTCAAATGGTAGATGCCATCGTGCCGAGGAAAAACAAACTACGGGTAGGGGTGGACATGTTCCCAAAGGATAGATGCATATTGTGTTGATCCGTTCGCCTTCTAGAATCACGAGGTTATCCATGAAATGCCACGATAACACTCCAAATAATAATTATCCCTCCTCCGGCCTAAATTGTTCCCACGATTGTTGCAGTGCGTTTCCTTTCAGGCGTTTCACGGCGTGCACGCCAATGGCCATTTGTCCAATGGAGCATAAAACGTGATTCATCTGAAAAGGTTACCTGTCGCCACTTAGTGGACGTCGTAACTGGCGTGCAAATTTCAGCCTTCGTCGCTGATGAGCAGCATTGAATAAAGATACATGAAACAGGCGCTCGTGCGGAGGCCCATACGCAGCAATGTACGCTGAGGAGACGCTGTTGGTGGTCCCTTGGTGCATCTGGGCGGTCATTTGCTCAATACTTGCACGTGTGTTCGCCAGCACACACGTCTGCAACCGTCCTTCACTCCTGTCAACTATAGCCCATTGGTTCAACACAGTTGCGGCGCCGCCGGTTTCGGATAGCACCATTTTGCCATGCACGGTATACTTTAACCACGACGGCAAACGAACAGTTTACGAGCTTACCCATTTCGGAAATGCTTCCATTCTTGCCCCATAACCCAATGATCATCCCCTTTCGGACGTCGGATAAACGAATTACGACAAAGGCTGCACTGTTTTCCGCGTCCCCGCCAACACGCTTTATATAACCTCCACTGCTAGTGCTGCCACCTATGGTCTTTGAGTGGTCAATGCAGTTTGACGTCGAACACAGGTGGTGGCCACATAAATATGACTGGACCGAGTAGAAGTACTGTTTGTTTGGTTTGTATCGAAGTAATGTACCCGGTAACTAGAGCATACCCACGATTCGAGATTGGAGTTGGTGTGTCAGGGAGGGCGAAGGAGGTGTTTGGAGGACGGCAACTCATATTAGTTTGACGGTGAACGGCGAAATAGTTCTGGGTACAGTTGTTACTTGTCAAGATCTTTTACATGTAATGACTGCATACTTTGATAATACATCGAAAAGTTTACTGTTGGAGCGTTAAGCTGGTTCGGCCTGTGAAAATCACTTTTTTTTCCTAGGGGGAAGAGGGCATCGTCGCCACCCTCATCCCACCACTCTTCAAGTTGTGTTCCCCCATGTCCGATAAAACAACGTTTTAGAATACTGGACAAAAATCCAGTAGACTTTTTAAAAGTGAAAACTCACAAAATGGTTCTAATGAAACTATTTCTCTCATGAAACATATTCCATTCCAGTAAAAGAAAAGTATATCCAAGCTGAAGGTAGTAAACATTTTAAATATTAAGATAAATTTTGTATAAACGTCTGATTCAAGTGGGATCAGAAATTTTCGAAATTCGAACAAAAAAAGTTGAGGACTTGAGGTTGTCCGGCTGCCCTTTAGTCGCATCAAATAATTTACCAACTGCGTGCAAGAACCTGGAAAGTGAATTTTTTAGGAAAATCTATTCGCTTTCATTTCAATTTTTGTAATAACGTATAACACCTCTTTACTATACGGCTAATTCGAACATGGAGCATGGGCGCAGTCGCAGGCTTCCTATCTACCGCTTCTAGGGGTAACACAATTCTGATTTCCAGTATTTCATATAATTAGTGAACGAATTTAAAAATCAAAAATGCTGACATACACTGAAGAGCCAAAGAACTTGTACACCCGCCTAATATCGTGTAGAGCCCTCGCGAGCACCCAGACGTGTCTCAACACGACGTGGCATGGATTCGTCTAATGTCTGAAGTAGTGCTGGAGGGAATTGACAACATGAATCCTGCAGGGCTGTCCATAAATCTGTACGAGTAAGGGTACGAGGGGTGTAGATCTCTTCTGAACAGCACGCTGCAAGGCATCCCAGATATGCTCAATAATGTTCGTATCTCGGGAGTCTGCTGGCCAGCAGAAGTGTTTAAACTCAGAAGAATGTTCCTTGAGCCACTCTGCAGCAATTCTAGACCTGTGGGGTATCGCACTGTTCTGCTGGAATTGCCCAGGTCCGTCAAAATGCGCAACGGATATGAATGCACAGGATACTGACGTCGTACGTGTCACCTGTCAGATTCATATCAAGATGTATCACGGATCCCATATCACTCCAATTCCACACGCTCCCCACCGTTACAGAGCCTCCACCAACATAACATGAAGAGTCCCCTGCTGACATGCAGGGTCGGTGTCTGCACACCAGTACACGTCCATCCGCTCGGTACAACCTGAAACGAGACTGATCGGACCAGGCAACATGTTTCCATCCATCAACAGTCCACTGTCGGTGTGGACGGGCCCAAGCGAGGCGTAAAGCTTTGTGTCGTGCAGTCATCAAGGGTACACGAGTGGGCCTTCTGCTCCGAAAGCACATATCGATGATGTTTCGTTGAATGTTTCGCACGCTGACGCTTGTTGAAGGCCCAGCACTGAAATCTGCAGCAATATGCGGAAGTGTTGCACTTCTGTCACTTTGAACGATTCCCTTCAGTCCTCGTTGGTCCCGTTCCTTCAAGGTGGCAGCGATGTCGGAGATTTGACGTTTTATGGGATTCCTCATATTCACGGTACACTCGTGTAATGGTCGTATGGGAAAATCCCCACTTCATGGCTACCTCGGAGATGCTATGACGCATCGCTCGTGCGCCAGCAATAACATGTTCAGACTCACTTAAATCTTGATAATCTACCATTGTAGCAGCAGTAATCGATGTAACAACTGCGCCAGACACTTGTCGTCTTATATATGCAGCGCCGTATTCTGCCTGTTTAAATATCTCTGTATTTGAATAAGCATGCCTATATCAGTTACTTTGGCGCTTCAGCGTACGTTTACTCATTACGTTAAAGGTACAACACAATAAGCAAGTATTAAAGTTAGAAACTGTATACATGTCTTGAGGTAGCGTGAAATCACGGCACGCAAATCATCCAGACGATATTCGTCCAGTATTTGAGAATGAGAGCACTAAGCGTCGCCAACGAACTTTACACAAAATTTCAAGGCTTTTCTAAACTTTATCTCGCGGAACACCCTCTCCTACTCAAGCTACAAAATAACTAAAAAGAAAACTTGATCGTCTACAACATTTTCACTGTTCAGACAGTAAAACTTCAGCAACAGGCATGACATTTTAATTTATTATTTCTTTACTGGTAGCTCTGTTCAAATAAATGGTTCAAATGGCTCTAAGCACTATGGGATTAAACATCTGAGACCATCAGCCCCTTAGACTTAGACCTACTTAAACCTAACTAAGCTAGGGACATCACACACATCCATGCCCGAGGTAGGATTCGAGCCTGCGACCGTAGCAGCAGCGCGGTTCCAGACTGAAGCGCCTACAACCGCTCGGCCACAAAGGCCGGCGGTAGCTATGTTCGCAACACATTTCGCAGACAGTGTCCACATGACTTGCCATAGCTGCGCAAGTAATATGAATCAAGAAATCAACATAATATTGTGCCCAAGTACTAGCCAGAATATTAGCCGGACTACTGACTAACAGGCGCAGGGTTCGATCCGCTGTTAGTTCTACGATTTTTAAAAGACACTTATCACAGTTTTTTACAGTAATTTTTAACGTGAAAAATGTCAAATTGCACAGCGACTCGGTGTCCATGTGCAACTTCAGGTTCCCTTATAAGTGGGTATATCGATTTAGACGTCGAAGGAAGGCAACGGCATATCACCTGAAATATGACCACGCCTAGTAACGCAAAATCGTATTCAAACCAGCCTTCGTGGTCGATGACAACATTTACCTTTATACATAAAAGTATGGCAGTGTCAGCCGGTTTAAACAGTTTAAGGACGGCTAGAAATTAACGCCAAGTCGACAACCAGGTCATCCGAGGTGTCGCATAACTTAATTGCTCAGTGAGGCAGGAAAGATTAGGTATGACCTTGTTGGAGAAAGCATTCTATCAAATTTAAAAAGAAGTGATTGTGGGAACACAGACAATCTAAATTAGAATTTGAAGCCATTTTGACTAGTTTTCGTCCGTGACTGTCTCAAGAATTATGTAAAGGTTTTTTTTAAAATTACCGCTACCAGTTACAAACTTTGTCAACTATTGTATTACTTATTTATTTAGCGACATGTTTCGAGGTAATAGCTCATCTTCAGGCTAAATGGCATTACAAAAACAACTTTGCAATAAGGCCATACCGATATTACATAGTCTTTTCGTAAATGCTGTGGTCATCCTGCGGAAGAATAGAAAACTTAGTAAGAGTTTGGAAGCTGGATTGATGTTTGCACGAAAAAGTTTTGTAACGGCCACTCACAAGAAAGAAAGAAGAAAGAAGAAGAAGAAGAAAAAGGGAGTGACCGTTACAAAACTTTTTCGTGCAAACATCAATCCAGCTTCCAAAGTGACATCGCCTCTTACTAAGTTTTCTCTTCTTCCACAGGATGACCACAGTATGTACGAAAAGACTATGTAACATCAGTATGACCTTATTGTAAAGTTGTTTTTGTAATGCCATTTAGCCTGAAGATGAGGTATTACCACGAAACATGTCGCTAAATAAATAAGTAATACAATAATTGAATAAATTAGGATTTATCTGAATTTCAGTTCTTCTCAATACCACTTCATTGTCTTAACTGCGTTCAAACCTCATGTGGAATGAGCTCTCACTTCTACCTAAAAGAAGAAAGGAAGACAGCAATGTAATTATACCGTCCCGGTGGGAATCTTTATGTGTACATCACTGGTTGTTTTGAGCAAATCTACAAGCAATGTGGCTCATTGAACAACAACAGGTGAAACAGATCAAGTTCTCTTTCTGTCCCTTCCTCTCTCCCCAGTTCAATCCCTCTACAACCAAACTGCCAACTCACCAACAGAATGCTCCACATGCAGGGGTTGGACAAAAAAATGGAAACACCGAAAAATGCATCCTTGAACGTAAATGCAAATGCTTGCCACGCCTGCATGTTGCGCTGTCGATTTCACCACTAACGGCACCTGTACAATATAATCAATATGTTGCATGTGTCAGTCGTCGTCAGAAAAGTGTTCTATGTAGTTGTGAGTGCATTATATTTGATATAAGTGAATTCGAACGTGGGAAAAGTGTTGTTACTTCTGTAACCAAGATAACAGATGTGTTTGGAATTTCATCAGGCAGTGTATCGAAGATTTACACTGCATATAGGGAAACCGGAAAAACGTCATCCGCTAAGTCACAACGCGGAATGTGTGTCGAGAGTGTTCGTGATGGACGGTCAACGGAGATGATTGTGACGAAAAATAAGGGGATGTTCGCTTCAAAAGCCACTGCAGAACTTTACTCACGCTCATAAATTAAGGATAATTGCAGAATGTTGTGCCACACAACGTGGCACTACACAAAACTGGCGCTAATAGCATAGGCACGTAGGGAACACACACGACACAGATCTGTAAGTCCACGGTATTAGTGATAAGTTGAGAAAACCGTCCCGAAACACATGTGCTACAAAACGCCAATGTTTCCTGCGTATGTCCCCCGACATCAATATGGGATATGATCGCCTCGCACACATACACAGGCCGCACAAAGGGTTGCCATACTCGGGATCAGGTGGTCGAGCAGCTGCTGCGGTATAGCCTCCCATTCTTGCACCAGTGCCTGTCGGAGCTCCTGAAGTGTCGTAGGGGTTTGAAGACGTGCAGCGATACGACGACCGAGAGCATCCCAGACGTGCTCGATGGGGTTTAGGTCTGGAGAACAGGAAGGCCACTCCATTCGCCTGATATCTTCTGTTTCAAGGTACTCCTCCACGATGGCAGCTCGATGGGGCCGTGCGTTATCATCCATCAGGAGGAAGGTGGACCCACTACACCCCTGAAAAGGCGGACATACTGGTGCAAAATTACGTCCCGGTACACCTGACCTGTTACAGTTCCTCTGTCAAAGACACGCAGGGGTGTACGTGCACCAATCATAATACCTCCCCACACCATCAAACAACGACCTCCATATAGGTCCCTTTCAAGGACATTAAGGTGTTGGTATGTTGTTCCTGGTTCACGCCAGATGAAAACCTGGCGAGAATCGCTGTCCAGACTATACCTGGACTCGTCCGTGAACATAACCTGGGACCGCTGTTCCAATGAACATGTACTGTGTTCTTGACACAGGCTTTATGGGCTCTCCTGTGACCAGGGTTCAGTGGAATGCACCTTGCAGGTCTCTGGGCGAATAAACCATGTCTGTTCATTCGTCTGTAGACTGTGTCTCTGGAGACAATTGTTCCAGTGGTTGCGGTAATGTCCCGAGCAAGGCTACCTGCAGTACTCTATGGCCGTCTGCGGGCACTGATGGTGAGATATCGGTCTTCTTGTGGTATTGTACACTGTGGACGTCCCGTACTGTAGCGCCTGGACACGTTTCCTGTCTGCTTGAATCGTTGCCATAATCTTGAGATCACACTTTGTGGCACACGGAGGGCCTGCTGTGTTTGACCAACCTCCAGTCGCCCTAGTATTCTACTCCTCATAACGTCATCAATATGTGTTCTTTGAGCCGTTTTCAACACACAGTCACCATTAGCACGTCTGAAAACGTCTGCACACTTACTCTCTGCACCGTACTCTGACATGCACCAGCAAACCTCTGCATAAGTGGAATGCTGCAAGCGCCACCGTGCGACGACCACAAGTCAAATGCACCGCTTAGTCATACCCAGAGGTGATTTAAACCTGCAAACCGCCCACCAGAGCGTTGTTTCACCATGTATCAGCATTATCCTTAATTTATGAGCATGAGTGTAGTATCGTACTCACGAACCCTGTCAGCATCAAAACAACGCGAAGGAAAATGGGAAATGCAGGACGAGCCGGAATTCCAAACCATGATGCAAATACCCGTAACAGCAAAACGTGGTGCGGAAGCCATAAAACGTAGACTGTGTAGCGCTGCAAGAAATTCATTTGGTCGAATGAGTCTTGTTTCTCGGTGTTTTTATCTTCCGGTCGAGTTTGCGTCCCGAGAGTGAAGCATGGCCGGGTGTCGGTGGTGATTTGGGCAGCCATATTGTGGTGTTCCATGGGGCTTAGGTTACTCTGCGAGGTTGCAGTACTGCCAAAGATTTTGGCCATGGTACAACGGTGATGCTGTGTTCCAACACGACGGGGTCCCTGTTAATAAATTTTCCATGACTGGTTTTGTGCGTACGAGGATGAACTGTCGCGTCTCTCCTGCGACCACAGTCAACAGGTCTCAATATTATTGAGCGTTTGTCGTATACTCTAGAAAGAAGCTTGCGTGATCTGCTTCCACCTCCACCATCGTTACCTGAACTTGCTACACTTTTGCAAGAAGAATGGTATAAGATCCCAAAGCTTTAAACTTGGCTGCATATAGATCCCCTTGAAAACCACCGCCTCTACTGATCCATTCAGAGACGACTGGAAGCTTTCTCGAATGTCAACGGTTTGGCACTAGACATGTTAAGGGGAGGTTTACTATCTTTTGGTTAAAAAATCGATTTTTTTTTAAATTGCATTTTTGGATCCATAAAAAGTGTTTAGAATCTACCCCCGAAACGGTTTTTCCGAATACGGAACGGAAGTGTTTGTTATTCGCGGTTGAACAAAAAAATTCACCTGCCTGAAATCGGCCTTTTTCACGCACCAGTTTTTTTCTTTCGGAGGACGAGTTATTGTACCGATGTTTGGGAGGAAACACACAAAATCAAATGAAAGTTTGAACGCGTGTGTTTGGAAGTTAGCCCCCAAGCATTTGCATTCTGGTGCGAAGACTGTGGAGATTGCGACTTTCCTGGCAGTGAGCAGCTTCAACGAAGGGTATTCAGCAATTCTGAAGACCATGACTACGATTGACGTCACCCTGGGATTCTATTCGACGCAGTTCGCCAAGCATTGGCGACCACCGGATCCAAGCGGCCGAAAACCGCTTGTCACCGGCCGTACGAGCGGCTCTGGAGCAGCGCAGGATGGCCCAGATCGATCATAACGGATATGGATCCGGAATAGCAGAATATTGCATTTATATGTAGTCAAAACTTCAAACGCGTTTTTCTCGAAATAACTTTTTTTTTATCGCGCGGTATGGTAACTTCAAATCTACTGAACCGATTGGCATGATTCTTTTTTTACAACGAAGCTAACTAAATTGCCTAGGAGTTGTACCACTTTTATTCCGATCCATCAACTATAAATATTTTTACTTGGCCGACGAAATCGAAAAATCGATGAAAAAACACCGTATTTTTTTCAAATGGTCGCCATTTTGTTTCCTATGGTTCAAATAACTTAAACGAGGTACAACTCCTAAAGAATATACTTCGCTAAGGTCAACTCAATTTTGATTTCAGACGAGCCGGCTGACCTGTGACATACCGCGCGTGGAGGTCTACATCGAAATTGTGTTTCGTTCCGACGGCACTTCCGCCTTTGCTCTTCGACATTTCCGGTCGAAAAAATTCCAGTTTGTAGAGGAAATATCAACAAACATTTTGATGAAATCTGACATTCATGTCTATAACACATCCCGAGCAAATTCTCAAAGAACACACTTTTTTCGGGCTAAAGATAGTTAACCTCCCCTTAATGTGTTTTTGGTGTTCAATGGTTCTGAGCACTATGGGACTTAACATCTGAGGTCATCAGTCCCCTAGAACTTAGAACTACTTAAACCTAACTAACCTAACGACATCACACACATCCATACCCGAGGCAGGATTCGAACCTGCTACCGTAGCGGTCGCGCGGTTCCGGACTGAAGCGCCAAGAACTGCTCGGCCACATCGGACGGCGGTGTTCAATGTTTTGTCCATCCCCTGTACATATTATGCCCCATTGTTTTATAGTTAATTTTGCGTTATCATTCCGCGTTCAGACATGCCTGCAGATGAACAAAACTTACTCATCACACAATGGCTTGTACTGAATTAAAATTTAATTTGAAGATGATGTGACTGGATGCAATGTAATACGACTAAACAGAGGTTGGCATGTCTTCGATGGCGTGATCGTTAGAGGGGGAAGAATACCAGTCGACGTCTATTCGGAGGCAGCATCTTTGCATTTACGTAAACCAAGTTGGGTATTTGAAAACCGCTCTACCCGGTTGCGAATTCAGTGTGTGCTACTGGAAGATATTACTTAGAGAATAGTTTCCTGGGAAACACTTTGAAAGACTGTACTTAGAAAAACAGCCTATATCGCACAAATCTCATATATTTCAATCCAAACGCGGACCATCTTCAGACCGTACCCCAAAGTCGATATGTGGAGACAGATCCACAGAGGAGGAACTGCAGAAGCCTCCAGATGTTTTCAGCTGCTCGTAGCATGTACGGACAATTGGTTCCACCAAAGGTCGTTTACCTCGCAGCAGCTGACAGAATCTCGAGGTTTCTTCGGTTCAAGATGAGCCTTCGATACGGCCCTTCGACTTTGAGTCGTGATGTAGAGGTGTTGTGGCGGGTGACGTCATACGCGTGCCGTGCATTAGTTTGTTTTGCTTGGCGGTTCTAATATTATCAGATAAAGCTGTGTTTGTAGTTTGTACTGGGTTTGTAGAAGGCGTTGTGCGTTGCGAAGATGTGGATGTATTTAAAGTCTACAAGTTTAACCGCTTGTACAGAACATACCGATCTTACGCTCCTAATGAGCCAGAGCTTAAATATTATTTTCTTCTTTTGTTTAGCATATTGCCCGTAGTTGCTTTGCAATTATTTAATTATTTAAGGTATTGTAAGGCGCTCTCTGCTGTTACAAGAAAATGCATATTTTTGTCACCAAACGCGTTTCGTTTCGCTGAAATAAAACATCTTCAATGGCCCGTAATGAAAGATATTTACAATTTCGCTCGCTTTCTAGATCGAAAAACAGTTCGTTAGAAAAGACATTTATTTTACTTACTATTTTTTCTGCTTGGTTTTCGCTCACATCACGAAATGCACGGTTTTAAGGAATTCCTTCGTTTGGCGGCGTCGATTCTGGCCTAATCTCACACTGCTTTGCAGAACTACGGATTGATTTTAGTGAAATACAACACACTTTAGCACTACTACCGTTTGTATCTTTCTTGGCACACGAGACATATTTAGCCAGAAAGATGGTTCAAATGATCAAAGCACTATGGGACTTAACATCTGAGGTCATCAGTCCCCTAGACTTAGAACTACTTAAACCTAACTAACCTAAGGACATCACACACATCCATGCCCGAGGCAGGATTCGAACCTGCGACCGTAGCAGCAGCGCGGATCCGGACTGAAGCGCCTAGAACCTCTCGGCCACAGCGGCCGGCCCAGAAAGATGCAAACGAACAGTAGTGGTGCTGCATTGTCTTTCGCATCCTCCTCCTGTTGGTCGAAGATGGAGCAGAACTCGTTATATGAACCTACAGTTATGCCTTTAGCAAGCTGTTTCAACTCAGGCTCATGGGACACAGGCGCATACAAGCGCTCGACAGAGCGCTCGAGGGCAGGAGCAGATATAATATAGGCTGCCAGCCAGGTAAACCCATTACCACATGTAACTCATTCTATGAAGACTGCTTCTGCAAAGGTTTGCGAAAGTGAAGTGGAGTGCGAAAAAAACCGCAAATGCAGCAAAAGAAGAAGCGGGTATGTAAAAGCCAAAAAACGCGCGAAACAGGAAAGGACAGTCAAATTTTTTTCGACTTCAACCTCAGCTACTACAAGACAAAAAGGCGTGGACGTCGGAAAATATAAAAAAACGAAGAATAAACACCAACGACCAGTGAAGACGGATTGTAAATATAAGTGAAATGCCTCTCGTGAGAACCACTCTTCAACTGCAGTAAGCTTAAGACGAAAGAAAAGGAGTAATATTGATATATGAGAGCCGCTGCGGGAGATGGCCATACAAACAAAAATTTTAATGATTCTTCTCTTTAGTCATCTGTCTTCCCCTTTAATTGCCAGATTTAATAGTTCCGGATGTCTCGTTCACTGATAAAGTTTTTATACGGACTGCTTTCGTTACTTAAATATACTAACACCTCCTCTTGCAGATTCTATTGACAGAATCTTTTCCTTTTTGAAAATTACATGTAAAATGCTTCTATACCGGGTGCTACAGGTGTAAGGGCGGATATTTCTATAGATGACTGAGGACAGTGTATTGAACATTACATCAGTATTTACTAATAATTATATCTATTACAAGTAGTATGTTTTTAGGTTGGTTAATACCTCCATGTATGTGTGGCACAAGCAAGCCATTAATGTTTATTTTCCTCTGGTAGCGGTTCAGGCATTGTAGTATGGACACATGGACGCAAAACGGACACTCTAAACTGACAGACGAAGTCCACTTCGTGGCACGGTTGCGATCGTGCAGAAAAAATTCGGTTACTAACTGTGGTGTCACCGCCAGACACCACACTTGCTAGGTGGTAGCTTTAAATCGGCCGCGGTCCATTAGTACACGTCGGACCCGCGTGTCGCCACTGTGTGATCGCAGACCGAGCGCCACCACAAGGCAGGTCTCGAGATACGGAATAGCACTCGCCCCAGTTGTACGGACGACGTAGCTAGCGACTATACTGACGAAGCCTCGCTCCTTTGCCGAGCCGATAGTTAGAATAGCCTTCAGCTAAGTCAATGGCTACGACCTAGCAAGGCGCCATTAGTAACATTGCATGTATCTAAAGAGTCTCACTTGTATCGCCACAATCTCCAGATGTACCAAAAGGATGGATTAAAGTTAAGTAGTCCTGAAGCTACGTACTTTTCTTTATAGCATTCATTACGTATCCTGTTTCAGACCTCACGCCCATCTGCGTGAGCGTAGCGCGTGCCTTTCGGCTTCCTCTCATTGTGTCTAGGCTGTCTTGTCTAGACACAACACTAACTATGCGGTATGTTTGTGGGCAGATTATTAGATGGAGAAAACAAGACAACTAACGCACTGAAGTGGGTATACGAGGTGTGATCAAGAAGTAACGGGAATCTAATTTCGCGGGCTTGTATATATGATTTTCGATTTTTTTCATCTTGTTGGTACATATGTTCCTGATGTATGTTTGCATTTTCAGCTGTTTTGAATACTTAGTTTGTTGTTGACAGTCGAAAAAGTTATACGTATTTTCGAATGCTCTGCGAATTATTACTTTCGAAAAAGATGGATAAAAAATCTGCATTAAAATTTCCTTGAGAAATGGAATAAAGTGCAGCACCGCATTCGAAAAGTTGACTGTGGATTTTGGCGAATTTACTCTAAGACAAGAGTTTATGAGTGGTATAAACATTTCAGAGTCGAGATGTTGAAGATGATAACCGCCCTGAGCGACCCGATGACAATGTAGAAGTAGTAAACAAAATGGTTACGGAAAATTGTCGAATCACCATCAAAGAGAATTCTGATGATATCGGCATATCCTTTGATTCGTGCAAGGAATTTTTTCCGATGTTTTGGTCACGAAACGTGTAGCAGCAAAGTTTATTCCGAAGCTGTTGAACTTCGAACAAAACGGCGTCGCGTAGCCATCGTTCAGAAATTGGTGAATGAAATCGAGAATGATCTAGAACTTCTAAAGAAGGTTACAACATGACGCCGAAACCAGACCTAATCGTCCCAATGGAAACTGCCTGAAGAGCCAAGACCGAAAAGAATTCGACAAATTCGAACACATGTGAAGGTTCTTATCTTTGCTTTCTTCGACTACAATGGGATAGTGCATCGTGAGTTACTGCCCTATGGTCATACGTCCAATAAGGAATATTACCTGGAAGTTATGCGCCGTTTGCGTGAAGCAATCCGAAGAAAACGACCAGAATTATAGCAAAACCACTAGTGGAAATATCGTCGTTCACACCTCAATGTTTGTTCTACATCTACATCCACGTGATTACTCTGCTATTCAAAATAAAGTACCTGGCACAGGGTTCAATGAACCACCTTCAAGCTGTCTCTCTACTGTTCCACTCTCGAACGGCGCGCGGGAAAAACGAGCACTTAAATTTTTCTGTGCGAGCCCTGATTTCTCGTATTTTATCGTGATGATCATCTCTCCCTATGTAGGTGGGTGCCAACAAAATGTTTTCGCAATCGGAAGAGAAAACTAGTGATTGAAATTTCATGAAAAGATCCCGTCGCAACGAAAAACGTCTTTGTTTAAATTATTGCCACTTCAATTCACGTAGCATGTCGGTGGCACCATTACCTATATTTCGCGATAATACAAAAACGAACCGCCCTTATTTGAGCTTTTTTGATGTCATCCGTCAGTACCACCTGATGCGGATCCCACACCGCACAGCAATACTCCAGAATAGCGCGGACAAGTGTGGTGTAAGTAGCCTCTTTAGTAGACCTCTTGCACCTTGTAAGTGTCCCGCTAATTAATCGCAGTCTTTGGTTTGCTCTTCCCACAACATTATCTATGTGATCGTTCCAATTTAGGTTACTTGTTATTGTAATTCCTAAGTATGTAGTTAAATTTACAGCCTTCAGATTTGTGTGTCTTACCGCGTAATCGAAATTTAACGGATTGCTTTTAGTATTCATGTGCATAACTTCACACTTTTCTTTATTCATATTCAATTACGACTTTTCGCACCATACAGATATCTTATCTAAATCATTTTGCAATTAGTTTTGGTCATATGATGACTTTCTGGCGGTAAATGACAGCATATCCGCAAACAATCTGATTTTTTGACAAAAAACAAAACCGTTATGTTGCCTCAGCGACCTATTCGCCAGAGATGGTCCCCTGCAACTTCTTTCTGTTCCCTAGGCTGAAGAGAACCATGAAAGGACGTCGTTTTGCCACCACTGATGACATAAAAACAGAATTGCTGAAGGAGCTGAACACTATAACGAAAAGTGGGTTCTAGAAGTGTTTCCAAGGTTGGAAAAAGCGCTGGAACAAGTGTATCATATCTGATGGAGATTACTTTGAAGGGGACAAAGTTGGTGTTGAAGAATAAATAAAGAATCTTTAAGAAAAACAAAAATTCCCATTAATTTTTGATCGCACTTCGTATATTAAGGTACTAATGATCACAATATGTTTACCTATACCCCCAAACATCCTTGAATTATTGATTTATTGGTTTCCAAGTGCCCTCGTTCCGCAAACTAACGAACACAATAATAAGAGAAAGCACGCAGAGACAGAGTAGGATAGGATGTGGAGTAAATGAACAACTGGACTGGCCTGTAGAGAGCGTGAAGAGGCGTGCAGAATCCATGTCAGGATGAACGTCCACGCGAGGCGAACCCTCCACCTAAGGCGGTCGATGTCCTCATCCTTCAGGGAAACATGAAACGACAACCAAACCGTTAACCAGCCGCCACCAGAACGGCGAGGACCCAAACCCACCCATCCACCCACCCACCCACCCATCCACCAACACACACACACACACACACACACACACACACACACACACACACACATTGAACAATATCGGTCCAGTATATCTCAACATACTCACCTGATAAAAACACAGTTATCCATAACCATATAGAATGTCAGACCACAATCATTCTTGATAAGAAGTTGCTGTGTCATGGACTTGGCAACATGGAAGACATCACTGTTCGAACATGGGAGATATCAACGCCCTGTCATATCTACCATGGTTGACACAGGTAGCTGAGATTGGAGGATACTGTTCTTCACATTTGGACGTTGTTTCACGATATTTTTGGAAATGTCAGTGGCTTCAAAAACGGAAACCAGTCCATATGCGTTAATACACGGTGTTTATAAATGAATATCGGGGTTTTAACGCTTCCCAAACGTTGACAAGTGTGTCTTCAGTGATTGTAGCAACAGCTGCTTCAATCCGGTTTCTTAATTTAGGGAGGTCTGCTGGTAGCGGAGGCACGTACAAACGATCCTTGATGAAGCCCCAAAGGAAAAAATCGCAGGTCGGGTGAACGTGGAGGCCCTGCAAAGCAAACCCTGTCACTGGGCCCCTTGCGGCCTATCCAGCGCTTGGCTATAGACTTGATGTGTTCCGTGTGACAAATGGTGCTCACATTGAACATTTATAAGGTTCTTGGTAAAACTGTTCGAGTTGCTCTTTCATTTGACATATCATTTATAACTGTAAGTTTGATGTAATAAATATTATAAAGCGTTTAAACCCCGATATTCATTTATAAACACTCTGTACTTCTCCTGAATGTTCCCCACGCAAAGTAGCACGGTCTCAGCTGAGGGAGAGCTGGTAACATACCCCTCTTCAAGATGACGGCCAAATGGCAAACGTCAGTTTTCAGTTACCTACGTATAGCCAATCTGATTCAAAATACCTGTTACCTCGCACAGTCAATCCATTTCCGCCATATCAAATTATTTCCAGAACATCCCAGAGCCTCCTCCCCTATCACACTGTATCCCAGCGGGGGAAAGATTGTAACAAACTGCGACCACACCCAGAATCGAATCTTAGATCTGTGCCTGAATCTGTCAAGTACACGACAAAGTGAATAACTCACAGACAAAACCCGCGTACGACAGCTCTCTCTAAATCCATGGTGGCGGGCAAGATTGTGGTCTCAAGTAGGCAAGGGCCCTTACCATGTCACTCCACAGCTAATGTCCAAACGACGCAATTTTCTTCGGAAAGGATAAACTAGCAGGAAAGGACCAACGCTGACGCCCTGCAGATCTTTCTCAAGGCGAAGAGATAATTTTTTCCGCGGTTCGGAAAATTCAACCCATTTTCTGTTCGCCTCAAACTCTTTGTTAAACAGAGTCTAATGTCTGTTGATGACTGATTACTATTCTTTGCTGCGCGGATCGCTGCGCGCTTCCCTTTCAGAACATAAAATCGCAAAAAAATGTTGTCTGATGCAGATAAGATGTTTTCTCTGTAATTTACAAAACAACAAGCGAAAAGATCATTTATTTAGATACGTAAACGTAAGAAACGCCTGGTTAGTTATGAACATAGTGTATTTATTATTTCCCTGGGAGTTATAGCAACGAGTTATATTTTTTAAAATACAACATCACTTTTTTCTATGAGGTACCTGTTTAATATTTAACCAACTATGTACAAGTTTAGTTTGGGAGTTAAAATTCAAAGTTCTAATAGTGAATGCAACACAATGTACAGAAACTACTGGTGTCATAGAGCGACAAGTTCCATCGAGGTGCTGTTTGAAGAAAACTGGGGTTGTGGGTTCTATAACACAAACATCATTCTTTAAATATAAGTACAAAAATAAATTTAGTTGCGTTAAATCGGGGACCGCGCGGGTCATTCCAGAGGACCACGGCTTTCTAACAAGGTTCCAGAATATCAGTTCTTGCACAAAATCGCGCGCAAAACAGACTGATGACCGCTGTGTGGCATCCACATATGGCCTCTAAGGTCTAGGTATGTTATCAAGGAGAGCACCTAAACAGACGACAATGTTGTTGTTGTTGTGGTCTTCAGTCCTGAGACTGGTTTGATGCAGCTCTCCATGCTACTCTATCCTGTGCAAGCTTCTTCATCTCCCAGTACCTACTGCAACCTACATCCTTCTGAATCTGCTTAGTGTATTCATCTCTTGGTCTCCCTCTACGATTTTTACCCTCCACGCTGCCCTCCAATACTAAACTGGTGATCCCTTGATGCCTCAGAACATGTCCTACCAACCGATCCCTTCTTCTTGTCAAGTTGTGCCACAAACTTCTCTTCTCCCCAATCCTATTCAATACTTCCTCATTAGTTATGTGATCTACCCATCTAATCTTCAGCATTCTTCTGTAGCACCACATTTCGAAAGCTTCTATTCTCTTCTTGTCCAAATTATTTATCGTCCATGTTTCACTTCCAAACATGGCTACACTCCATACAAATACTTTCAGAAACGACTTCCTGACACTTAAATCTATACTCGCTGTTAAATCTCGATAAATCTCAGCTGTCAAGAGTACCGATGAAGTAGTTCGGACCGATGATGTCACCTCCAAGGATTCCACACCACTCTTCAATGGATCGCCTACTTAGAAGACTGGCTTGATGTACACACCTAGGATTTTCTGTAGCACTGTACTGCATTTTATGACTTGAGTATGATCCGTCGCAAAAGTACATTCTAAGGGGCAAAAAACCGACGCAGCGTGAAGGAATCATCCAAATGAAGCGGAAATCGGTAGGTGCTATGTACATGTACAGACAAACAAACAGTTTCAGATAAAATGGATGATTTATTGAAGAGAAAGAGCTTCACAAATTGAACAAGTCAACAATGCGTCGGTCCACCTCTGGTCCTTAAGCAAGTAGTTGTTTGGCTATGTGTTGATTGACAGAGGTGTAGGATGCCCTCCTGAGGGATATCGTACCAAATTGTCCAATTGGCGTGTTTGGTCCTCAAAATCCCGAGCTGGTTCGAGGGCCCTGCCCACAACGCCCCAAACGTTCTCAGTTGGGGCCAGTTGCTGGCCAACGTAGCGTTTGGAAAGCACGAATATAGAAAGCAGGAATACAGACTCTTTGCTCATCATCGGGGCTAAGTTCGAAGCGGTACCTGAAGACAGCTCTGTTGCAGTCAATGAAATTCCAGACCGAAGACGTGTTTGGAATGCCTCAGGCAGCGGTAGGATACTAACCTTACCGGCGCCCGCCATACTACCCAACAACCAGGAATGACGGTCTGGGATGAATTTTTTTCTTTTTATAGCAAGACTCCTTTGGTTGTAATCGCGGCATCCTTACAGCAAAGTGGTACGTCGATGATATTCTACGCCCTGTTTTGTTGCCCTTTACTGTAAGCCATCCGGGGCTTGCATGTCAGCAAGATAATACCACCCCGCACACGGCGAGAGTTTCTACTGCTGGCCAAACCCTACCTTGCCAGCGCGGTCGACGGATCTCTCCCCAACTCGGAACGTTACGAGCATTGTGGCCAGAGCTCTCCATCCAGCTGGAGATTTTGACGATCTAATCCACCAATTGAACAAAATTTGACGCCATATCCCTCAGAACGACATCCAACAACTGTACCAATAAACGTCAAGCCGAATAACTGCTAGCATAAGGGCCAGAGGTGGATCGACACGTCACTGACTTGTTCAGTTTGTGAAACTCTTTTTCTTGTACAAATCATCGAATTTTTATGAAACTGTAATCATTCGTTTGTCTACCGATTTCCTTCCCATTCAAGTAATTCCTTCGTGGTGCTTCGTTCTTCTTTTTTTCCCCCCTTAGAATATTCATCGCTCACAAAGGCGCATAACCTTCACGTCTTCAGTGGGGCAAAGAACACAGAATCCGGATAGTATCTGAGGTGTGCAGTATGGTCCGACGAGTCGCTATTTTGCCTATTTCTAAATGATTCAATGTGTCGAGTGCGGAGGCAGTCCAGTGAAGCGTTTAATCCGCAGTTTTATAGAGCATGTCAAAGATAGCTGTGTAATTTTTTGGGGGTGTTTCGTACAATGACTTTGGAGATAATCCAGGTTGTCAAGAAGCTGGAACTGGATATTTATTTCAGCATTCTTGGCTATCAAGTGTTGGATATTTTATTCTACATCGTCATGACGAGTAAACTGCAGACACTTCCATTTTCTAAAATGACATCATTTGTGTTCACAACGCTGCTCGAATACGTTTCTGGTTTGACGGATCCTGTCGCACCTTGACTGGCCCGCAAAATCACCCAGTCTCGAACCATTTGGAAACGCTCTACGAGACCTAATCATCAATAAGTGGCTTCAGTTCTCCTCTCCGCCAAATCGAGGCCGTTATCAAGGCGAGAGAGCGTGTTACGAGGAATTAACTCGATGCCCCTGGGGTTGGGAAATTATTTATCCCGTAGGCTTGGGAGGGATTTGAGCTTGGCTTCGGCTCTCGTGCTGCACACTCCTTTTCTAATAAAGATCTTTCTATCGAAACAAGCACAGCTGCAGTCCGACTGTAAGCTGTTCAAATGCTGTGTCGGGCTTTCCTACTTCCGTTCCTTGGTTACCTTAGGATACGTGATAATTCTCACGTGAAGAACAAAGCTCACGCAAACGCCGCACTTGTCGCTCCTACTTTGATACAGGTGTCTGAGGATGGAACGTGTCTGCTTTAGTGTGTGGCTCCTACGGAACAGCTGCAGGAACATTCACAACCCGACAACTCACAGAGGAGCTGCTGTGACTGGTACTAATTTTATCTGGGCTATTATACCTTACAAAAGCGCTCACAGGCTAAACAAGCACATCACATTCACTTAATACACCACTCCTGACTTTCCAAAGGAAATATACAATCATTTACACTACATTAACACACAACTGATATCAGACTGTACTCCAGGTACCTTTTGTTAATAACTACTCACCTATTATGAGCACGCGATTAATGCAAAAAACCGATACGTCATGTAAAGATGATCTAAAAAATCTGTTGCAACACAGTCCGAATTTACTGTGATTAACGACCCCACTCCTTCACTTTATTATTAAGACTGTGGCGATTTCTTTTCTCCTCTTCGGCAAGATACAAAAAGTAGCAACGAACGAATTGCACATAACAACTTATCGTAATGTTATTTGCTATACAGATGTGATGTTAGCCAGTTTCTTTGATGCTCAAGCTGAATCCTTCGTTTAATGGTGACATGTGTTACTTTGGCGTGCTGAAAAAGCAACGCCTCAGAATTTTTATGT
Source organism: Schistocerca americana (assembly GCF_021461395.2). Lineage (NCBI taxonomy): Eukaryota > Metazoa > Arthropoda > Insecta > Orthoptera > Acrididae > Schistocerca > Schistocerca americana. The sequence goes on along the minus strand of NC_060126.1, from coordinate 275,830,383 downwards.
GAAAACTCTCAAAGCCTTTAAATAAAACAAACGTTATTAACATTCTACATCTTTCTTCTTCGTGTACACATACAGGGTGAAAAGTATTTCAACCGACAAATTCTGGGAGGTTGTAGGGGACATCAAAACAAATATTTTTTCCTAATGTCATTTTTTCCTATGAGGATTATTTAAACCGGTGGAGGCCGTATTAAGCTCCTCAGTTGTTAGAGGCCGTATTGCGATCTTCAGTTGTTAGAGGGCGTATTACGCTCTTTAGTTGTAGGCAACTGCTGTCCACCAGTGTAGTAGTGCATTGTCTCTGTTTACTAATGGAGCGAGACACCTGGAGTAAGTACACTAAGGTTGGTGCGTACTACATAGCGCACCACAACGGACGAGCTACACAGCGGGTTTATCAACAACAATATCCTAATCGCCGTATCCCGCATCATACGACCTTTGCTGCTGTGTACTAACGTCTGCGTGAGACCGGGTCATTCAGCAGTTTACCCGGACAGGGATGCCATCGCACGGTAAGAACGCTGCAATTTGAGAAAACTGTCTTGCAGCATGTGGAGCGGGATCCTTCAATCAGCACTCATGCAATTGCACGTCACATGGGGACGAATCAGACGAATGTCAGAACAGTCCTTCGAGAGCAGTTGTTACGTCCATTTCACTTACAGCGTGTCCACAACCTGGAACCAGTTGATTATCCACCCAGAGCACAGTTTTCGCAGTGGTACCTGGAACAGTGTGAAATGCATCCTACATTTCCATCCTCTGTGTTGTTTACCGATGAAGCAACATTCGGGAGTGATGGAGTCTTCAACATGCACAATCCGCATGTTTGGAGTGAGGATAACCCACATGCCACAGTTACTAGCGCTCATTAAGTATGGTTCTTCGTTAATGTGTGGCTCGGTGTTGTTGGGGACTGTGTAATTGGGCCGTATCGGCTACCTAGGCCATTAAATGGCAGGCACTATTACAATTTTCTCGCCAGAGCATTGCCAGAATTGCTGGAAGACGTCCCACTCCCTACAATACAACGCATGTGGTTCCAACATGACGGGGTGCCGGCACATTTCAGTCGTCGTGTGCGTCGATTCCTGGAACGACAGTTCCCAGAAACGTGGATTGGCAGAGGCCTGCTCGATCCCCAGATATGTCCCCTCTGGACTTTTTTGTGTGGGGAGAGATGCGCAACCTTGTTTACGCAACTCCTGTTGCATCAGAAGAGGATCTGGTTGCCCGGGTAGTAGCAGCAGCAGCAGGAATAATTCAGGATACTCCTGGGGTTTTTGCCCGTGTCAGACAGAACATGATCCGACGGTGTAACCTTTGTTTAAGTGTCAATGGAGGCGTTATTGAAAATCTACTGTAACTGAAATTGGGTTGTGTTAATGTGTTGTCCCTTGGTCATAAAAAATGGGAAAGTGTTTGTTGGTTTAATTAATTTGCCGCCAGAGAAATCTTCCTCTACCGGTTTTAAATACTCTTCACAGGAAAAAATGACATTAGGGAAAAATATTTGTTTCAAGTCCCCTACAACCTCCCAGAGTTTGTCGGTTTAAATACTTTTCACCCTCTATTAGCCGCCCTCTGTCGCTAGACGGCTCCGAATTGTAGCGTATATCTTGGCGGTGTGTAACGTAACTTTGCTCGGTGCGTGAGAAACATCGTGCTGTAATCGAATCTTGAAATCGAAGACTTCGTTCATACATGGACCACCCTCTCCTTCAGCAGGACAAGGCCAGACCACACACGAGCGCTGCGACATCTGCACCTGTCCAACGCCTTGGGTTCACAGTAATCGATCATCCTTCATACGGTCCACACTTCGTCCCATCCGATTTTCATCTGTTTCCAAAACTTAAGGGGATACCTTCGAGGACTTTACTTACACAGGGATGAAGCGGTGCAAGTAGATATGAGGTTGTGGCTCTGCCAACAAAGTCAAATATTCTACAATGACGGAATCAACGAACTGGTCTCTCGTTGGGAGAAATTTGTTCGTCGCCGGTACGACTACATCGAGAAATAACTATGTGGACATGAAGAATAAAGATGTAGAAGTTTAATACCTTTTGATTTATTTTAAAAGGTTTAAGAGTTTCCACACAAAAAATTCTGAGTCATTATTTCTCATCATGCCCTTTTAGTTTCAAGGCTGGTGATAGTGTATCTATAACTATACGTAATACTATGTATTGTCTTCTCTCACGCACAGTATGTTGTGTATGTGCTGTGCCAAACACCATTGCTCAAGGAAGAAAGCAGTAGACCTTCAAAAATAATCTTTGACGCACTTTGCAATTCTCAAGGCGACCAAGGTCTTTGAAACGTCAGGTTACATCATAAGCGGTGAAATAAGAATGAAGGGAGGAAGAATAGGATTTAACGTCGCCTCGACGACTAAGTTATCTGAGACGGAGCGAAAGCTCGGATTGTAGAGTGTACAAGTCGTAACAAAAGGATGACACGTACATCTTTCTCAAGTAATTTAATAAAATGGGTCACGAGACGCAGTTCATAGTCAACAGCCTGAATCACGAATGCAAAGAGTGTGTTGAAGTTGTGTTGAAAATTAAAGTACCGCACTTGTAACCTGTTCAGTGGTAACGGGTACTGAATTCAGTAGCATGGAACAGACTGTAAATGTACTGGTATTTACATGTGGATTTAGTGAACACTAAAATTTTGAAGATACAATTACTGAAAAACATTATGAGGACACTCTTCAGCCACTCATTTCATCTGGTCTTTGTAGACTATGGGAACAAGAGGATTTACCAACTAGCCCCTTCACACTACGAATGAAGTATCTGGCATATCTATATATTAATTTACTAGAATAGAGGATGAAAACCTGCAGCAAACCAGCTATACTGCTCACACTTCGGGACCGAATTGAAACGGCCTGTTTGATAGTCCCCCCCCCCCCACCCACCCCCCCACCCCCAAAAAAAAAATTTAAAAAAATTAAAAAAAATCAGCTTCTCTCAAGCAGACGTGTTGTATTCAGAAATTTCTTTAAGAAGGAGGGCATAATTTTAACTATTTATAGTGCATCCAAAAATCTAAGGAATTCGGTTCCAGTTCAGAACTCTGTTAACGAGTAATAGCACTGCAATTACTCACGATTTATTCATCTACATCTATTCCTGAAGACAACTTACTGCGTGTAAGGAAAGGCACGTGGTGCACCAAGACACCCCTTTTCCCTTCTACCACCACCACCACCACCACCACCACCACCACTTGATCCATTCGCGGGTCGCGCACGGGTAAGGACTTGCAATTCACTAATTTTACCGTCATTGTTATTTCATACGGTACATGTGCGACGAAACAACATGTTGGAATTTTCTGGCAGATTAAGGTTGTGTGCCTGATCGGCACTAGATAGCAAAACCTGGTCCTTTGCGCGACATGTTTAGATTTATTCCGATAATGTACACACGATATTTTTAATTTAGTGACGCTGCTATTTGTTGATAGGAGAATCTGAAGAAAAGTTTCAAAGTGAAGAACATAAGTTGAATCAAGTTGCTGCTAGACACGGAATGAGAATACCAACATACAAAACAAAAGTAATGGCATTTCAAGGATTGGAATCCGTAAGGGCCAAAATTATTATAGATGGTCAAAGGATTTAACAAGTAAAAGAGTTTAAATATCTAGGGCGCAATTTTAAATTTACCGACTCAGAATATAAAGGTCTAAAATCGGCCACATTCAGAAATTTCCGAGGACCCATACAGCGTTCACTAAAACATAATGTATGGGAAGAAACATTAATTGGAGCTAAAAAAGTAATAGCCTTGCCTTTACTGTTGTATGTTAACAAAAGCTAGATCCTAATATCGGACGAACTACGACAAATCGAATATCAGAGATGAAGTTCCTCCGCTTCGTAGCAGGATATTCATTACTTTGACCGCAGCAGAAACACCGATATCAGACAAGAACTGACTGTTGAACTCATTACAACTATAATTGAAAAATACAGACTGGACTGGAAAGACTAGTCCGACATATCTTCGTTGATCCATTATGGATCGTGGGACGACCGCTGTCATGAACTTCTTGGTGCAATAACTTACCAACAGTCGTATGTATTGTAGAAATTTATTTTATTTTATGAACGTCTATGTGCCACCAGTTTCGGCATTATATTGGTGCCATCTTCAGGCCCCTGTACAATGATTAGAAGAAATGTACTATAAGACAAACTCTTTTATGCCTTTTATCGTTAATATTGCGGCAGCTGTTTGTCGTACCACACATAATACGACCTAGACCACACATATGTAACTTACGTATTCTGACATGGTTGTCACATTTTCTTGTATTTTAATTTATTTTATTGTCATCTATGTTAGTTAATTATTCTATTAAAAAATTCTTCCACTGTTCCACTGGATATACGACGATTGTATGCAGTACATTTGGTGTGTTGCATGGCCTATTACAACAGTGTGGTATGGATTTATGAATAACAGCGTATACATTGGTAGAGCACTTGCCCGCGAAAGGCAAAGGTCCCGAGTTCGAGTCTCGGTCGGGCACACAGTTTTAATCTGCCAGGAAGTTTCATATCAGCGCACACTCCGCTGCAGAGTGAAAATCTCATTCTGGAAACATCCCCCAGGCTGTGGCTAAGCCATGTCTCCGCTATATCCTTTCTTTCAGGAGTGCTAGTTCTGCAAGGTTCGCAGGAGAGCTTCTGTAAAGTTTGGAAGGTAGGAGACGAGATACTGGCAGAAGTAATGCTGTGAGTACCGGGCGTGAGTCGTGCTTCGGTAGCTCAGTTGGTAGAGAACTTGCCAGCGAAAGGCAAAGGTCCCGAGTTCGAGTCTCGGTCGGGCACACAGTTTTAATCTGCCAGGAAGTTTCATATGTGACCTAATGTTACATATTGTTTTAGTGATATACAATATGTCTTTTTGAGCCACTTAAACAGTTAACATGATATCTGTCAACTGTTAACGTATGTTCAATATTTTTTATAATAGTACATTTCTTCTACTCATTGTACAGGGGACTGAAGATGGCATCAATATAATGCCGAAACTGGTAGCACATAGAAGTTCATAAAATAAAATAAATTTCTACAAGACATACGGCTGTTGGTAAATTATTGCATCAAGTAATCCGACATATGTCTAATAACAGGATAACTAAAGTTGCAATACAATATAACCCAACAGGAAAGAGATCAAGCTGAGTAGCGCAATGGTTAGCACACTGGACTCGCATTCGGGAGGACGACGGCTCATACTCGCGCCCGGCCATATAGATTTAGGTTTTGCTTGTGAGAAAAACTATTTGAGTTGCTCGTTTATTTTTTGTACTGTTTGTAATTGTAAGTAGTATGTAATAAATTCTAAAAAGCCTTAAAACCCCGATCTTCATTCTGAAACACACGGTTTAGTTATTCCAAACATTCATACCGGCTACCGTTTTTTACAATACAGCACGTTGCTGTACTACCTTTCGGTGCATAGTGAGACAACAGGAAGCGTGGTCTGCCAAATAAGTTAGTCAAAATCGATTGTATTGTTGCTGAGATGCAGAAGCAACACACAGAATGCAGCTTCCGCCCGTTTCCCAGCGCTACGCCCTGCGACATTCGCAGACGGCCCGCTGTGCTCCACATTAGCGTGTCCTACTTCATCCTCTAGCGCTATCAACGGGGACAAAGGTCAAACTCTGCAGCAAAAACTCCCCGCCACGCCTTAATTGTCTGTAAAGAGATAGAGGAACATCCCATCAGGCCACTGCAGATAGCTGTGGGAGGTACAGTTTCTGCTGCCGCAACGGCACTGCAGTAACGCAACCGCGGGCGTCCGCAGAAATTAATCAAACAGCGGACAACATGTTAAGACTGCCATTTTTAATATATCTAAATCCGTGAGTCTGAAAAAATACAATGCCCTAAGAACTAAATTTAAAAGACTTTGCACGAAAGATATTGTATGTCAGATGGGTATGCACACATTGTTTTTTACTTATCCTTCCATAATATCGAAATGATAAGCATGTTTAATAACTATGCATTTTTATATTATTAATATGAATATGAATACTACCGTTTTAATTCACGTATCTGAAGTTAGGACTACACTTAGGTGCAGGTGTTATACACAGGCTGCAGCCTATGGGTCTGCAACACAAAAATCTATATGTATTATAAAAATACATGTCTGTATGTGTATTCCACACCTCCTCCTAAACCAGTGGAACTATTTCAACCAAACTCGGTACACATGCTACTTATTCTCTGAAGAGAAGTATTGTGGAGGTAAAAATCACCTCCCACTGGGATGGGATAAAAACGGGGTGACGTAGATGGACAGAGAAAGAGGTGAAGAAGTGAGCGAGAGGGAGAAGAGGGGAGGGATAGAGAGAAGGAGGGTGAGGAGCTGGACAGAAAGATGGGAAGAAGGTGACGGGCTGAGACAGAGGGAGGAGTAAATGAACTGAGTGAGGAGGTAAGGATATACAGAGACGATGGAGGGGAAGATAGCCAAAGCAAGGGGGAAGAGAGGGAGGTGTTGGGAGAGATGAAGAGGGCGAGCGGGCAGGTGGAAAATTAAGAGTACGTGAGGAGACAAGTGGAAGAGCTATAGGTGTAAGACACGCCTACTACACCTAGCGTTGGAGATGGATATGAAAACGAGGTGACAAGTAAAAAACGTTCTGAAAGGACTTGTTGGGATTTCTTTCCTATATATAGTTGACGTGGAATATGTTACAGCTACGAAGTGCAATTTGCCTATTATTTCAGCTGCTCAGCGTGTGCACCACGTCGCTGAATAAGCCATTAATTAATTCTGTCAATATGTTTAAGGACTAAAAATCAGCCACACGGCTGAAAAACTACAGACAAATTATACATCAGCTGTGCACTCATATGGTGTGAGACAGCATTTACACTACTGGTTTAAGGTTTTCCGATCACCTTTCACAATTATGGATTTCTGGTTAAAACAGGGATTTACCTTTGAATATTCAATCATATCCCCATTCTGATAATGAAACAAGAACAACGCCTAAAGACTAAGACCTTCCGTTGTGTATTTGACTACTAGTTCGCATTGAGGGGCGCAGATGAGCATCCACAACACAAGTTCCTTCACCTAAGAAGGTTGCATTCGAATGGGCCTAATTCTTTCTGCTGTCTGTGTAGCAATAAGTTCGCAATAGTTTACAATACATTGTGAGCATCTAGCAGTGTGTTTGCATACCTGACCAGGTTCATACAACGTTACCTCCTAATGGTACGGAAGCAGGAGACTGGAAATGAAAAATGTGCTACAATTGTAGCTCGACATCAAGAGGCTATTCTAATAAGACAATAGCAACAAAAGTTGACGAAGCCCAATCTACAGTGATGTACACGTTGC